>NC_081794.1:28047420-28097420 GCF_963082965.1 Carassius carassius
CACACACACACACACAGATACACAGACACAGAGACACACACACACACACATAGACAGAGACACAGAGAGACACAGACAGATACACAGACACAGAGACACGCACCCACCCACAGACACACACAAAGAGACACAGAGAGACACAGACAGACAGACACAGAGACACACACACACATAGACAGAGACACAGACACACAGACACACACACACACACACACACACATAGACAGAGACACACACACACAGATACACAGACACAGAGACACACACACACACACATAGACAGAGACACAGACAGATACACAGACACAGAGACACGCACCCACCCACAGACACACACAAACAGACACAGAGAGACACAGACAGACAGACACAGAGACACACACACACATAGACAGAGACACACACACACAGATACACAGACACAGACACACACACACACATAGACAGAGACACAGACACACACACACAGATACACAGACACAGAGACACGCACCCACCCACAGACACACACAAACAGACACAGAGAGACACAGACAGACAGACACAGAGACACACACACACATAGACAGAGACACACACACACAGATACACAGACACAGACACACACACACACATAGACAGACACACACACACACACACACACACACACAGAGAGAGACACAGAGAGACACAGACAGACACAGAGACACACACACACACACACACACACACACAAACAGACACGCACACACACACACAAACAGACACACACACACAAACACATAGACGCTCCAGAGTCCAGAAGAGTTGTCAGGACGTCCTGATGTGAGATGTACTGTGTCTGTTGTGTTCATCTGATGCTGGACTGTGAGTTTTATTTGGTGGATGTGGTTTGCAGGACACAGAGGATATGAAGAGAGCTCTGGCTCAGATCGGCTCCAAAATGGCCCAGGCCAAGAACTGGCTCCGAGACCCACATGCCCAGCCAGGTACTTCCAGGAGACACGTCTGATAAAATAATCAGACGAGAAGAAAGAGGCTGATGATGTTTGCTGATGCTGTGCCGCTGCAGGTGACCCAGGCGAGCAGGCCATCCGTCAGATCCTGGATGAAGCGGGTAAAGTTAGCGAGCTCTGTGCTGGGAAAGAGAGACGAGACATCGTGGGAACGGCCAAAACACTGGGACAACTTACTGAGCAGGTGTCTGAGCTGCGGGCCAGGTACTATACTCCAGATATTTTATTTTATTTTATTTTATTATTTTTTATTTTATTATTTTTTTATTATTATTTATTTATTTTTATCTATTTTTATCTATTTTTTATTTATTTGTCCCATCTCTGCTGGGAAATTGCTGTGCTACTTTTTTAGTTTTTAATTTAAAATCATATAAAAAATGTATTCTTGAATATCTTTAAAATATTAAAATATAAGTTACGATAAGTTATGATAATTTGTATTCAAAATATTTATTAATTTTCTTTTACAAAAATGATACTGACATTTACAATTAAGTATTTTTACTTATCAAATATGATATAAAAATATTTGTTTTGATATTTTAATCAAAATTGTTTATTAAATAACATTAAAAATAGTTATTTTCATATCAAACAATAGTAAAATTGTGTAAATATCTAAATAACATTTAATGTAAAAATAATTAGGTTAAAGTACTTTGTTTATCAAATAAATATTTTTTTTACATTTTAATGTTTTTTTTTTTTGCAAAAATAAAATAATATTAAAAGTAGGTATATTTATATATATTTTTTTTTTAATAATATAAAAATATTTACATTTAGTATTTTATACAATTTAATTTGTATGCTGCACGGTTCAAAGCAATTCAGCTGTATTTGGTTTCTAGTGTGTGGAGGGAATTCCATCCGTGTCTTTTGTCTCGAAGCTTGCCAGAAGCAAGCGTTCTCATGTTTGTGTCTCGTGTTGTGTGTGACGTGTGTGTCCTGCGCAGGGGTCAGGGAGCGAGTCCGGTGGCCATGCAGAAAGCGCAGCAGGTGTCTCAGGGTCTGGACGTCCTGACAGGGAAAGTGGAAAATGCGGCACGTAAACTGGAGGCCATGACCGGCTCCAAACAAACCATCGCTAAGAGGATCGACGCCGCTCAGGTGAGTCTGCTTCCTCGTCCTGATCAATCACACAGCTGTCTCGACGGCGTTCTGAGCGCTGCTCGTGTTTTGTGATCGGCAGAGCTGGCTGGCGGATCCTCACGGCGGTCCGGAGGGAGAGGAGAACATCAGAGCTCTTCTGGGAGAAGCCAGGAAGATCGCGGATCTCTGCGATGATCCCAAGGAGCGAGAGGACATCCTACGCAGCATGGGCGAGATCGCCGGGCTCACCGCCAAACTCTCCGAGCTCAAGAGAGCGTACGTATCTATCAACAGCAGTTTGGACTCTGTGCGGAATCTTGGACAGAATCTTCGGAATGTTAGTGAAGCTTCCCGTTCCTTCCCACGCGAGGAATCCGGCTTTCCATTGTTTGACTGTAGCTGGGCAACAGTTTTGCAGATTCACAGACATTAGAGAGCTGGTAGACTTCATCTAGTTCACTTGTTCATAAGTGACTCAAATAAAGCATACTGTAAAGATCTGATGGCCGTAATCCAGAGATTTGGCCTGTTTCAGCTCGGATTTAGGATCCTTTTTTAGACTGATTAAAATCAGCTGCGATGCTAGCTTGTCACATTATGTTGAAATGCTCTGTTTTATAACCAGCATCTCATTAAATAAATCTGTTGTCTATAAAAGAGAAGCAAAAAGATTTCCATTAGGTTTTCTGCCTTAATAAAAGATCAGTGGTGTAATGTTTGAAAGCAAAGAAATTAAGACTAAATACTAGATTTGTATTTTTAAACTTGTTCTAAAAAATTGTTCTGTTATTAAATACTGTTTTATATATTATTAGTATTACTTTCTTTATTTAAATTCTATCATTTGTATAAAAAATATTAATTATTAAAATCTTAATATTGATATTATTAAATACTAGTCTATTCTACATTGCATTAGTATTATAATTTAATAAAATAAAATAATAAATAAAATTGTATTCAAATAATTATTATTTTGTTAATATTGTTGTTATTATTATTATTAATAATAAATACTAATTGTTTATTTGACAGTACAAAAATATTATTACTACAGTAATATTTCTTTAATTTTTGTGTTTTTTGAATAACAAACTATTTAAATAATTATTTTACAATACAGTATATGCTATCATAATGTATTTTGTCATGATTTACATTTAATAATTTAGTTAAAATATTTTAATAATAATAATAATTTAAATAATAATTTATTATTATTTTTAAATGCTCATTTTTTATTTGACAGTACAACAAATAATTACTATAGTAATATGTTTTTGACATTTGAATAGTATTTTTTTTTTTAATTATTATAAATTATATAATGACAAATTAGTATGTTTATTTTATATTAAAATAGTAATATTGCTGTCATGCATTTCTCGATTTAAATATTTAAATAATAATGTGTGTGTCTGTGTGTGTGTGTGTGCGTGTGTGTGCTCGTGTGTGTGTGTGTGTGTGTGCTCGTGTGTGTTTGTGTGTGTGCTCGTGTGTGCTCGTGTGTGTGTGCTCGTGTGTGTGTGTGTGTGTGTGTGTGTGCTCGTGTGCTCGTGTGTGTGTGTGTGTGCTCGTGTGTGTGCTCGTGTGTGTGTGTGTGTGTGTGCTCGTGTGTGTGTGTGTGTGTGTGTGTGTGTTTGCATGTGTTTGTGTGTGTCATGGTGGGTCATGTGATCCAAAATAATGTAGTTTCAATTCTAACTGATCTAAAAGGTGATCTCTCTCTGGTGTGTGTGTGTGTGTGTGTGTGTGTGTGTGTGTGTGTGTGTGTGTGTGTGTGTGTGTGTGTGTGTGTGTGTGTGTGTGTGTGTGTGTGTGTGTGTGTGTGTGTGTGTGTGTGTGTGTGTGTGTGTGTGTGTGTGTTCAGAGGTAAGGGAGACACTCCTGAGGCTCGAGCGCTGGCGAAGCAGATCTCCACGGCTCTGCAGAACCTCCAGTCCAAAACCAGCAAAGCGGTGTCCAACACTCGTCCGGCCAAAGCAGCCGTTCACCTGGAGGGGAAGATGGAGCAGGCGCAGAGATGGATGGAGAACCCCTCGCTGGACGACAGCGGCGTCGGTGCGGCTCTCTTTCTCTCTCCTCACACTCCGTCAGCGCTGACCTCTTCACATGAGTCTGTGTGTGTGTGCAGGTCAGGCTGCGATCCGCGGGCTGCTGGCCGAGGGCCGGCGTCTGGCCAATGCTCTGCCGGTATCACAGAGGCAGGGGCTGCTGGGTAAATGTGAGGAGGTGGAGCACCTGATGGGGCAGTTAGCGGAGCTAGCGGCCCGCGGGGAGGGAGACGGTCCTCAGGCCCGCGCCATCGCTCAACAGCTGCAGGACACACTCAAGGTCAGACGATCGGTGACAGAGGTCATGTGACGTGTGTGACCCTGGAGCACAGAAGCAGTCTGAAGTCTCTGGGGTTTATTTGTAGCAATAGACAACAATACACTGTGTGGGTCAAAATTATACATTTTTCTTTTATGCCAAAAGTTATTAGGATATTAAGTAAAGATCATGTTCCATGAAGGTATTTTGTACATTTCCTACCGTAAATATATCAAAACCTAATTTTTGATTAGTAATATGCATTGCTAAGAATTAATCTGAACAACTTTAAAGATGATTTTCTCAATATTTCAATTATTTTGCTCCCTCAGATTCCAGATTTTCAAATAGTTGTATCTCAGACAAATATTGTCCTCCGAACAAACCAGACAACAGCGGAGAGATTCATTATTCAGCTTTCACATGATGTCGAAATCTCAATTTAAAATAAATTTCCCATTATTCAGTTTTCTTTTTGTTTCAGTATTAGTAATTTTAGTTCTTCCACTTCAACTTATTTTGTTTCTGGTATCTGCCAAGGCAACATTTCTAATTTCCAGTTTTCATTTTTTTTTCATATTAAATATTAAACCATGTATTTAGATTTTCATTACAGTTTTATTGCACTTAATAATAAGAATTAATTTTTTGTAATTTTAGCATTTACATTTTTGTTATTTTTTGTAATTTATTCTATTAATTATTGTTTATAATTAACCAATAATAATTTTTATATATAATAATTAATTCTGTAATTTGTTTTGATTTTGGTTTTTAGTAATTTTAGTACCTCCACTTTCACAGTCAACATGCTTTGTTTGTTTTTCATAATAAACACTTCATACTAATTTTTTTATATTTTAAATATTTCGATTTTTATTTGTTTTATTTCAACAAAATTATTTTAATAACAATAGTAATTCTTTGTTCTTTTCATTTTACTTTTGTATTTTTTGTTTTGCGCTTTTATCATATTTTGTAATAACTTTATTCTACTAATTATTGTTTATAATTATTATAAATAATAATTATTCTATAATTTGTATTGATTTCAGTTTTTGCAATTTTTGTGTTTCCACTTCAACTTATTTTATTTCAGTTATATTTCAGTTTTTATACAACTTAAATATAACTATGTAAAGTATTACGTTTTTATTCAAGTTATTATTTCATATAATCATTTTTATTTTATTTAATATTAAATTGAATATTTAGATTTTATGTCAGTTAATAAAAATATAAAAGTAGAAAATTATCATGGAAACCATGATTAAACTTAAAATGGACTTTGTACCTTTAATGTACATGCAAATACACAACTATCACTCTTTATTTAAACAAATGTGATAAATCCATGCATGAAACAAATAAGTGCACACAAACCTAAGAGTTATATTTAATATCACACATGCACTATGATACAGTAAAGATCTCCACCTGCTGGTGAGTGAATCATGTAAGATATATGCATTCACTTTCAATTGTTTGAGGTCAGCAAAGAAATTAATACTTTTATTCATCAAGGATGCATTATATTGATCTAAAGTGACAGTGAAGACATTTATAATGTTGCAAAAGATTTCTATTTCAAATAAATGCTGTTCTTTTGAACCTTCTCTTCATCTGTGAATCCTGAAAAATAAAATGCATCAGTTTCCACAAAAATATACCTGTTTTCAACATTGATGAAAATCAGAAATGTTTCTTGAGCAGTAAATCAACATATTTTCATGATTTCTGAAGATCATGTGACACTGAAACTGGAGGATTGATGCTGAAAATACAGCTGCACTTTACACTTTAACAGAGATTCACACAGAAAGCAGATGTTTCAAACAGTAATAACATTTCACAGTTGTTGTTTTTTCAATCAAATAAATGCATCCTTGCTGAGCAGTTGTGTGACCTCCTTCAAAGCAAACCTGTGTTTGTGTGTCTGTGTCAGGAGCTGAAGGGTAAGATGCAGGAAGCCATGACTCAGGAGGTGTCTGATATCTTCAGCGACACCACTACGCCGGTCAAACTGCTGGCGGTGGCAGCCACGGCTCCTCCAGACGCTCCCAACAGAGAGGAGGTGCCCCACACACACACACACACACACACTGATGCTGCAGCACATCCGGTTCCTCTGTGATTGATCGTGTGTGTGTGTGTGTGTGATCAGGTGTTCGAGGAGCGGGCCGCAAACTTTGTGAATCACGCGGGTCGTCTGGGAGCCACGGCGGAGAAAGCGGCTGCGGTCGGGACGGCCAACAAGAGCACGGTGGAGGGAATCCAGGCGGCTGTCAAATCAGCCCGAGACCTGACGCCTCAGGTAACCAACACCAGCCGAGCACAGCCAAAACTGAGCGTACAGGTGTGATTTGAACCTATGTATTATCTTCAGGTGGTCTCTGCAGCGCGGATCCTCCTGAAGAATCCTGGAAACCAGGCGGCTTACGAACACTTCGAGACCATGAAGAACCAGTGGATCGACAACGTCGAGAAAATGACCGGTGACTAACTTGAACTATGACATCAGCTCTATTCATTTTATATTTTATGTTTTTAGTCAATATTGTTTTATTTTTTAATTATCTAGTTCTATTTTTATTTAATTTTACATTTTTGTTATTTAGACCGGATGCTATATATCGATTTATGTAGTCCATTTATTTTTACTTATTGCATCTAAATTCATCTTTGCATTTCATTTAATATTTTATTTTTAATCTTTTTAATTGAAATCTCATGTTTAAAAATATATTTAATATATATTATATATTATATATGTATATCTATTGCTTATATTTCCATGTATTTAATTTATTTGGTATTTTATGTTGTATTTTATACCGTTTCATTTTATTTTACTTTTTTTTTTAAGTTTACTTAATATTTTTATTTCATTTTATTTTAGGTAAACATCTTTTTATTTCAGACAGGATGCTATCTATTGATGTGTTTATTTTTACTTATTTAATTTTAATTCAGATTTAATTTTTATTTTTTATTTCAGTAAATATCTTTTTATGTCAGACAGGAGCTAATATGTTTAATTTTTATATTGCTTTATTTTTGTTTTATTTTCCTTTCTTTTTTTTTTCGTCAGTAATTATCAGACCGGGTGCCAGCAGCACTTTTACCCAGAAAACAAGCAAAGAGCGATGAATAAATTAGTTACAGTATTTGACAAAGATCACAACAAAATCACAATGTTTGTCTGAGTAGGGACAATGCTTACTACAGAAATGGGAACAGCAGTACATGAACAAATCCCACCTCTCTCTGTCCCTCAGGTCTGGTGGATGAAGCGATTGACACCAGGTCTCTGCTGGACGCATCAGAAGAAGCCATCAAGAAAGATCTGGACAAGTGTCAGGTGGCTATGGCCAATCACCAGCCTCAGATGCTGGTCGCCGGGGCAACCAGCATCGCCCGGCGAGCCAATCGGATCATGCTGGTGGCGAAGCGAGAGGTGGAGAACTCCGAAGACCCCAAGTTCAGAGAGACAGTGAAAGCAGCTTCAGACGAGCTCAGCAGAACCATCTCACCGATGGTCATGGACGCCAAGGCCGTGGCCGCCAACATACAGGACCAAGGTGAGATACACAACATACAGGACCAGGGTGAGACACACAACATACAGGACCAAGGTGAGATACACAACATACAGGACCAGGGTGAGACACACAACATACAGGACCAAGATGAGACCAGGGTGAGACACACGACATACAGGACCAGGGATAGACACACAACGTACAGGACCAGGGTGAGACCCACAACATACAGGACCAAGATGAGACACACAACATACCGGACCAGGGTGAGACACACGACATACAGGACCAAGATGAGACACATAACATACCGGACCAGGGTGAGACACACGACATACAGGACCAAGGGGTGATACACAACATACAGGACCAGGGTGAGACACACAACATACAGGACCAGGGTGAGACACACAACATACAGGACCAAGGTGAGACACACAACATACAGGACCAAGGTGAGACACACAACATACAGGACCAAGGTGAGACACACAACATACAGGACCAAGGTGAGACACACAACATACAGGACCAAGGTGGGACACACAACATACAGGACCAGGGTGAGACACACAACATACAGGACCAGGGTGAGACACACAACATACAGGACCAGGGTGAGACACACAACATACAGGACCAAGGTGAGACACACAACATACAGGACCAAGGTGAGACACACAACATACAGGACCAAGGTGAGACACACAACATACAGGACCAAGGTGAGACACACAACATACAGGACCAAGGTGAGACACACAACATACAGGACCAAGGTGGGACACACAACATACAGGACCAGGGTGAGACACACAACATACAGGACCAGGGTGAGACACACAACATACAGGACCAGGGTGAGACACACGACATACAGGACCAGGGTGAGACACACGACATACAGGACCAAGGGGAGACACACGACATACAGGACCAAGGGGAGACACACAACATACAGGACCAGGGTGAGACACACAACATACAGGACCAAGATGAGACACACAACATACAGGACCAGGGTGAGACACACAAGATAACATACAGGACCAGGGTGAGACACACAACATACTGGACCAGGGTGAGACACACAACATACAGGACCAAGATGAGACACACAACATACAGGACCAGGGTGAGACACACAACGTACAGGGCCAGGGTGAGACACACAACATAACATACAGGACCAGGGTGAGACACACAACGTACAGGACCAGGGTGAGACACACAACATAACATACAGGACCAGGGTGAGACACACAACGTACAGGACCAGGGTGAGACACACAACATAACATACAGGACCAAGGGGAGACACACAACATACAGGACCAGGGTGAGACACACAACATACAGGACCAAGATGAGACACACAACATACAGGACCAGGGTGAGACACACAACATAACATACAGGACCAGGGTGAGACACACAACGTACAGGACATTTTTTTATCTAGTGCAGTATATAAAGTATATATCTAGTGCAAGTATATGTATTTATTCATTTAAATAAGTTTTAATTATTATTATTACTACGACTGCTAAATAAAAAGATTAAATGTAATAATAACTTACTATTGCGATATTTATATAATTTAATATTTAATAATAATAATAATAATTATTATTATTATTATTAATAATAATAATTATTAATTTATATTTAATAATAGGCAAACATCACTTTCTTATTTTATCTAGTGCACTTATATAAAAGTATTATTATTTATTAAATACGTTTAAATTATTATTATTATTACTACTACTGCTAAATAAAAAGATTCAATTAAATAACTATTACTATTGCAATATTTCCCTGCTATGCTTGTTTATATGACATGATTAACCAAAAGTGTTGTGATTTATTATAAATATGACAATAGAATTATCAATAATACTATTGTAGTAGTATTTCTAAATAAAACTTTATTATATGATTGTGCATGATGGTAGGGATTCATAATTTTGTGATTTATATATTAGCATGATTATATTACTACTAAATTCAATATTAAGCAAAATGTTTAATGCATGTTTTAAGAGCTTCTCAATTTGGCCAAGAAAAATTTTGATTTATATATATAAATATGACTATGAAATTATCTAGTATTGTTGTTGTTATTATTATTTAATATTACAAATATTACGCAGAATAGTAAATACTGCTATTGTAATATTACACTCCTGTGCATGTTTGTAGGGCTTCACAATTTGGCAAATATGTGGTTTATAAAACAAATTAACTATAATAATATTTTTATCCACTATAAAAAAAATTTTTTTATTACTACTAAATAAAAATATTAAACAAAATATGTCGTGTTCTCAATGCATGTGAAAGCAAATCAACTGTAACAGTTCATGTGGAGCATGCTGGGATGCTGAAACCAGCTGATCATGAGCTGCTCGCGTGTAACTCAACCCAGTGCTGTGCTTCACTTATTTAACTCAGTCACAGCCATAGTTGAACCTATGACCACTGTGTTCCTGGACAGGCCTTCAGATGGGCTTCCTGGACTCGGGTTATAAGATCCTGGGTGCCGTGGCTAAAGTGCGGGAGGCGTTCCAGCCACAGGAGCCAGACTTCCCTCCTCCACCTCCAGACCTGGAGCACCTGCAGGTCAGATTCACCGCAGACGCCTCTAGCTGCACGCATTTACTGCACCAAAGGGGACATTGGCTCCCCATTTTACACAAGCTAATATGATTGTAATGAATTAAACTTCCTAATCATCAGGAAGGAGGCGGCGGGAACCGGCGCACAAACAAATAACATTTTAATAATACAAAATAAACACAAAACAGCGCACCAGCCCCTCACAGACGACTGGTGCGCTCAAATAAAAACCAAAACACAACTAAAAGCCCAGGCCTGGTCCTCTCTCGTCCTTCACTGTCGTCGCTCCAGTTTTATCTCCTCCGTGGGCCTCGAGACTGGCGGGTCGAACAGGTGTAGTTCATCTCCAATCACTCCACCGGCCTCGCTCCCACGTCCCTCGGCCCCGCCCCACTCGTCACAATGATTCTTTAGGGATATGAGGGATATGATTAGGCTTGGGTATCGAGTATCGATTGGAACCGGGACTAGCTTTGCGATTTTCCCGGAATAGTTCAAAAGTTTAAATTTCGATTCCTAGTTTTGATTCCTAGTCCACCGACCAGAAGAAGAAGAAACCGCTGAACACCAACAAAGAAGCGTACACCAGAAGTGTTGGCATAATCGAGCGAGTTTAAGTGTGGTTTCACTTTCCTAAACAGAACGAAATCTCGGCAAAATGCAACATTTGCATTAAGCTTGTTTCGTGCATAGGAGGGTGCACGTTGAACATGATAATGCACTTCTAAGTTCATGCAGTAGAAATAAATATGTGCCCTGTCTTTGACGTGCTGCGCCGACCGTCCTCCGCTGCCTCTTTTTTCTCCTATTTATGCGTTCAAGCTTCTTCTACACCACAATATCTGTAAATATTAAGCCGGAAAAGTCTATTTAAATATGAATCCTGCATGTTCTGCGTGTCTGTGTTAATGAATGGCGCAGAAGCGTGTCGCCATTCATCACACACACGGAAGCGCACGTGACGCTAGCGGTGATTTCAGAGTCTGTCGTCTCTCTAAATAAGTAAAAAAAAGTTAAAAGTTACAAATTTATGAAAAAGGTCAGACTATTTCCTTCAGAAAGACAGTTGGTTAGCTAGATCATTTAAAATATCCTAAACTTTTTTTGACACTGCCTCTTAAAAGAATCGGAATCGAGAATCGTTAGGAAATGGAATCGAAACAAGGAATCGAAATCAGAATCGGAATCGTTCAAATTCAAACGATACCCAACCCTAGATATGAAGGTAGTGTAAATCAACACCCCTTTTACCCTGTCTAAAACAGCTCTGTTCGCAGCGATCCGTTTCGGTGCATGTCCCTTTAAATGCTGATGAGCTCTGCTGGTCTGTGTTAAAGCGCCAGTGTCAATCAACATTGATGGGAGGGGCCTGGGTCTGTGTTACGTCACTCTGCCAAGAATCTGTGAAAAGAGCTTATTATTTATGGGGATTTCTAAAAAAGCACTGGGTGCTTTTTTTTCATTATAGAGTGGTTGTGTACACACACATTTACAGCAGGTTAAAGAAGTACTGAATACATTCAATTTTATTACACAAACTTAAAGGTGCACCAAACGATTTTGATATTTAAAAGCACCAAAACAAAACACGCCCATAAACCAATAGGACCTTTAATTATATTTGATGAAATGACTCAAAAAAATATTTGTTCATTTTGCGGTAAAATGATCCGAACTTCCCATCACTAGTGCACTCAAATTGAGCGCTCTCTTTTCTCTATCACTACAAGACACGCCCCCCTCACTGCTGATTGACTACAAGTGTTTTGAGATTCTTTTTTCAAAAAATCACTCAGTGTACCTTTAATTTCTGAACTTATTTGTTTTGTTTTCTTTGTATGTATGGATTACCGAGATCTGGTGAAACTTTCAACAGCACCTTTACTTGTTTTACCCGCTGCATGTTCAAACCCCAGAATTTTGCAGCCCTTTAAACACCTAATCCTGCTTCTCGTTCAGATCAGCGACACTGCCGCTCCTCCCAAACCGCCCCTGCCGGAGGGTGAGGTTCCTCCTCCCAGACCTCCGCCGCCGGAGGAGAAGGACGAGGAGTTCCCGGAGCAGCAGGCCGGAGAGATGGTCAGCGAGCCCATGATGGTGGCTGCGAGGCAGCTGCACGACGAGGCTCGCAAGTGGTCCAGCAAGGTGAGTCTGCTCCAGTCTGCCGGTGGGGTTATGGGTGGTCTATGCTGACAGCGGGATCTTAAACCATGGTTTCTTGCAGGGTAATGACATCATCGGAGCAGCCAAGCGCATGGCTCTGCTGATGGCCGAGATGTCTCGACTGGTCCGAGGTGCCAGCGGGAATAAGAGGGCGCTCATCCAGTGCGCCAAAGACATCGCTAAAGCCTCGGACGAGGTCACGCGCCTCGCCAAAGAGGTCGCCAAACAGTGCACAGACAAACGCATACGAACCAACTTACTGCAGGTGAGAAGAGGATGAAGTCCAGAACCACTGAGGTGTTCGGAGCTTGAGATTTATTTAATGATTTATTTATTTATTTATATTTATTCAGTAGTTATCTTTATGTTCGATGGGATGCCGGCAGTACTTGAACCAAAAAATTTTTTTAAAGCTAGCAAAAAAAAAACTCAAAAGCAAACCAAACTGAGACCAGATGGAAGATACATTTTGATAAAAATTGAATAGATTTTGTTGTAGATTTTTGTACTGAATTATTGGGGGGGGGGGGGGGGGGTTAAACAGATTTTTCTTATGATAATTGACATTGCAGTTGCTGTATATAGTTAAAAAAAAATAAAAAAACAGTTTCACTATTAAATAAAATTAATATTATTTTGTTTTTGATGATTTTTATTCCTAAAAAGTATTGTAATAGTTCACTGTAAAATTTTAAAATAAAACAATTACAAAAAACAATATATTATGAATAATATAGCTCTTTACAACTGTAAAATTATAATGATTTCTTCATTTACAAACTTTAAACCAGGAGTGTCAAACTCATTTAAGGTTGAGGGCCGGATCAGAGAAAGTGTCCCCTTGTGCGCATATAGGAAATGTATTTTTTTTTAAGATGATGCTAGGTTATTTTAGGGGTGTGCAATATTGACACAAAATGACATATTTATTTATTTATATATATATATATTTATATATATATATATATTTATATATTTTTTTCTGCTAAATGCATAAATTTAATATATATATATATATAAATATAAATATTTTGAAGAGTGTGTTTTTGAGATTATTTAAGCCTGACATGGAAAAATAAATATGACACTAAAGCCAACAAATCTCTGTCTTTATGAGTGATCAACTGACTCATTTAGAAATGAAGTTAGTGATTGTCTTTATGAATGGGCCACTGAATCAAAATAGATAGATTCAAATGCTTTGTTCAAAAACAAAGATTAATTCAGTAACAAAATACTCAGTGCTGCATGGAGACACACAATTGGTCTTACTTTGGCCTTGATAAAAACTTTTCTTTGGCGAAACGGAGATAGACAGCATTGTGACTAATATAACACACTTAATACAGCATCTTTTAACTTGAGCTATTGTATAAAAGCAATCGCGCTGACATTCGGGAAAGCTATCTTGCTATAGTTAGACATTAGGCTACTTAACGATCATGACATAAATATTAAGGGTATTTTTGCCTCATATCTTGAATTATATTGTAACCTGATAGCCTTCACCCGACAATGTTTCGAAACTCTCACAATGTTTTTTTTTTGTTGTTGTTTTTTTTTGCAAAGTTACAAAAAATGTCATTTCGCACATCATTAAAACAACAGTTAGGATATTAGTACACGATAAATATTGCACACTCCTTGCTCATTTACTTTCTCCATACGAAGCTGTCCAGTGCATCACAGTGTAATTTAATATTATCCACGTTGGCGTTGAGATAATAATACCTTTTTTCCATCTCTCCTTAAATAACCTGTTCATCGTTCCAGGCCAAAATGTCTTGTTTTGGACATGTTTAAAATCACAAGAAAATTGCCACACAAGCATCAGTTACAACGCAGCTACCATCATATCCTCATGTGGTGCGTCCAAGTCATCTCGTATAGATCGCATTTACGAGTGGAATGCACATGAACACCCCTGCTTTAAACCATCTAGCTTTTAGGGGATTCCTTAAAGTGACTCTTGTGACTCCTTCCAACAAGATTCACGTCTGTTCATTCAAAATCAGATGTTAAAGATCGATTCATTCAGTCCTATAACAGTTAAAATGGTGCAAACCCAATTTTTGGGTACCGTGTAGTGGATGCATAGACAACTGGTTATATTTCAACTTTTTGACTGTGTGTTTCTGTAAAAATGACTGTGGAGTGGGAACATGTTTTCATGTGTTTGTGTGTGTTTCTGCAGGTGTGTGAGAGGATTCCCACCATCAGCACACAGCTGAAGATCCTCTCCACGGTGAAGGCCACCATGTTGGGACGCACCAACATCAGCGAGGAGGAATCAGAGCAGGTCAGATCTCGCCTCCGCTCCTCTCTAAACCCTGTTTGTGGATGAAAGCGCTCTAAATGTGCTCTGGTTCTCCCGCAGGCCACAGAGATGCTGGTCCATAACGCTCAGAACCTGATGCAGTCGGTGAAGGAGACAGTGAGAGAAGCCGAGGCCGCCTCCATCAAGATCCGCATGGACGCCGGCTTCACCCTGCGCTGGGTCCGCAAGACGCCCTGGTACCAGTGAGGGAGGAGCCAGCGCTGATATCCCAGCATGCACTGGGGGAAGCATTACAGTCCAGGTCCACATCTGGACTAAACTATTCCATATCAAAACCGTTGATCTTGAGTGTGGATGAGGGACGTAAACTTGCTCGGTTGCTTTTCTAATGATTTTTCTGTCTGTTTTGTTGAATCCCAGTTTAATATTTTTTGAGGGGAAATTGAATTGTGGTCGTATTTTATTTTTTTTACAGAAACTGAAGCTGTTCTAATTTCTATATATATATATATCATATCATGTCATGCATCAGCCTCTTTGAATGGATGACACAAGATAATATTTGCCTTCACAAACAAAGCACATGCACAGATTTTGGATTATAAAATCCTCATGATGTGCTTTTTGATGCAAAGTGTTCATCGTGCTTATAAACGGTGTGGATTCGTTCAAACGTTCATTCAGGGACGCACACACACATACACACACACACACACACACACACACTCTGCCGTCCTCGTAAGACATCACTATGCTCCATACACTACTACAGAAAGCACACTCAAGTATATTTATATGAGTCTCTTTGCTTATATTTGCCTTTTCTATCACTTAGGAGACCAGCAGTTTAATGTAAATAATGTGTTCATCTTTAAAGACAGCCTGTAAGACCTGATGTGCCTTGTCATAATAAAAGAACTAATTATCAGCTCAATCAGATGTGTCGGACTATATCTGTTGGCATAACTTTAAATGGTCAATGAATATGCATTATATATTGATTTAAAGGTCATGCAAATGAGATTGGCCTTCTGAACATAAAGCTATTTATTTGACATTAATGTTGTTCATATTATTTATCTAAGACACTCAAGTCCATTTCTGGCACTTTTTACCACAGTTAACCCTCAATGACATTCATTGTGATTCCAACAATTAACTGTTCTTGATCAATTACAATATTTTTTGACAGGCAACACCCCCAGTTAAAGTTAAAAAGTGATTAAAAAAAAGAATAAAGATTAAGGAGAAATTGGGGAAAAATATCTTTTTTTTTTATCTAGATCTAAATATCAATTTATTAAAAATAATATTTTTATTAAATGGTATTATCTGGTTTATTTTTTAGGCTAAATATTTACACTATACAAATGGAACTCTTACAATCTCAATTTCATATTGGAAATAAAAAAAATATATATATTTTTTTTCTGAACACGTAACAAATCTTGTAAAAGTCTTTAGTCTGAAAATGCTGGATGGAATAAATAAGAAAAATAAATTTACATATTAATTTAATCTAAATAAAATTGATCTATTTTACCCCAAATTTATTTATGCTTATCAGAAAAACACATTGATAGATTCTACACTTTTCTTAATCATAAACATCACATTTTATCCAAAGCGACTTAAAATCAACAAAGTGTTAGTTTTCAGCAAGTTTCATTATTATTATTAATATATAATTGAAAAGAAAACGGATAGAACAGAAAAAGAAGAGCAAGCTAAGGTTTTATGTTAAACAAATGAAAAATGAAAATGAAAAATGTTAAACACGGTAGAAATAATTACACAGACAGGCAAAATCCCCTTTACAGAAAGTATTGTGGTGTATATTGCATGATTACCATCGTATTAACAAATGCACAGCTGCTAAAAGCGTCAAATTAAAGCACGGTAGAGTGGAGTGAGATCTGATCTGAGATCAGCTCGTGCTCTTTCTGTCAGTCTGATCACAGGAGGATGTCTGTGAGTGACTCCAATGCTGTACAGAAGAACACGCAGAGCAAGAAACTGAGGTAAAATCACGATGCGCACGATTTAAGATTGATTTCATGATCTCAGCTCATGCAGTAAACACGGCATCGTATCACGACTAAAACACCGACATGCATCATGCAGTCGTAGTTATGATGCGATATGCAGATATGACTCGAACGCATGTCAGTTTTGATGGTTGCGCGGACGCCTGAACAAAATGTACCAGCGCATGCACTCCTGAGCTCGTGCATCATATATTTGATATCAGATCGTCATATTATGCCCCACAGTGCATGCATGTTTCCATGTCGTCATGTGTGCATGCGAGACACTGCATGCATGATTATTGATTATTGGCTTTTGTGGCTCGATCCTGTCGCGCTACATAAATTAGGATGAAAGTAACATTTCAGACGGAGCTTAAAACACACGTGGGCTTGTTAGCCAACCAGAATGATAGATCTCTCCTTCCGCCCATGCATGTGACACAAGTATTCATCTGGAGTGGGTTTGGGCTTCCGGGTTACAGGATCTTGAGTGTGTGAACTGACACATGTGCTCTCTCTCTCTCTCTCTCTCTCTCTCTCTCACACACACACACACACAGCGAGCAGCAGAACAACAGACAGTCAAAGTGTGTGTGATCATGCCTACAATCAGGTAAGACTGCGAATATTTACTGCAATCTCAGTCTCTATGCTTGTCTGCTTCCGGTTTTGGGATTGTGTTACAATGTGATGCAATGTGCTTTATTTCATCATTTGTGACATCTTAAGCAATTTTCTTAATCAGCTTACTATATATGTAATATTAATAACTTACTATATATTAATATTAATAACTATATTAATAAATGAGATAAATATGCATGGCTTTATATAAATGGATGCTTATTTTACACAATATTTAAAAATATGCACTATTTGGCTATTATGCATGACACACATGTGCATTCACTGAGCACTTGTGTTTGTTGCAGTTTAGTTTTTTTAGTTCCTCAATAAATTTATGCTTGTCCAAGTTGTATCCGCAGCCCTGTGTGATTTTAATGGATAACTTATTTCGTTTCAGATCACTAGCAGCCCAGTCCTGTGCATAGTTTAGTGTGTGTGTGTGTGTGTGTGTGAGAGAGAGAGAGAGAAGTTTAGTCAGCACTATAACATGTGCTCTGCTGTAAACACAGTCAGTTTAAACCCATTAAACACACACTGTATGTTAAAAGATTCAAAGTGCATGAATTTTTCACAATGTTAATTCAAATTTATAATGTCTGTAAACCGTGTTTTTGGGTTTAACCTCTAATGCATGTAGACTTGACATGATACACAACTTGGTGTGTAAAATAGACACTTGTCAGGCTAATATTAGACCTGTGAGTTCATTCAGAGCCACAAAGAGTTAAGTTGTTGACTAGAATGCCTTCCTAAAGCTCAAACAGTACCTTAAGGTGCTAGCAACACCAAGGTCATGGGTTTGATTCCCAACTTATAAAAGATATACCTTGAATGCAATCTAAGTTGGCAAATCTATAAAAAATACTGTAAAGAATAAGATAAATCCTAGAAGCTGGAGAGCCAGAAAGTGGTTCTGCAGGGGTTAGAAATCAACAACCTTTTACCATGTCAATTTCACAGTATGGAAAAGAGCAGGGATTCTGGTCTATTTGGCTCCTTGGCTAATAAATGCACTTCTCATTCCAAGGCTTCAAGTCTCAAAGGCAGGCTCATGGAAACCCGATCGCGTGATGACCACCTGTTACTGTCACAGAATAGATGTGAAAGGAATAGTTCACTCAGGAATCTGCTCTTAGTTGTGTCATTCCAAACACTTGAAATATATATCAGGAAACATGCAAAGAGATGATTAGCAGAATGTGCATGCTGTTCTTATGCATATAATGAGTGGTGAGTTGGGTGGCAGTTTTTGCCCATGACAAATCTGTGCTCTTCTATGCTAAATAATCAATAAATAAATAACGCATATATATATAGATTTGGAATAAGGGTGAGTAAATTCTAGAATTTTAATTGATATGCAATGCATGTTTATTTATATAGCATGCACTAGTTACTCACAGTGCTTTAGTTAAAGGTTATTAAAATATCAGTGATTTATTGTGATCTGCGTCTTGTTTGCAGTCAGAATGCTCTGTTCGGGATGGGGAATCCGCTGCTTGACATCTCTGCCGTGGTGGATAAGGACTTTCTTGATAAGTGAGTGTTGTGTGTGTGACTGCAGACGGTTAAAACGACATGCTTGAGTGATCATGCAACCTCATATCCTCCAGCTCTGTTAGTGTGATTATTTATAACTGATTGGATGTGTGTGTGCGCAGGTATGGCTTGAAGCCCAACGATCAGATCCTGGCGGAGGAGAAACATAAAGCTCTGTGAGTGCTGTCAATCCTCCTCTCTTTTATATATAGCATGCAACATCTTTCTCAATATGATACTACAACTGGTCAAAAATTTGGAATAATTATTTAATCAAAAATGGTGAAATATTCCAACGTTGAATTGATTTCAGTCAACATACAACTCGTATTCTGATGTTTGTGTGCGCTTTCTTCTCGCTGCAGGTTTGATGAGATTGTGAAGAAGAGTAAAGTGGAGTATCATGCTGGTGGGTCCACACAGAACTCTGTCAAAATCGCTCAGGTACATCATCTGTCAGGGAATTATGGGAAGGCTGTTTTATATCACTGATTTTAATGTACGTTCGGTATCTTCTGTCTCTCAGTGGATGATCCAGGAGCCGCAGAAGGTGGCCACGTTCTTCGGTTGTATTGGCACGGATCACTTCGGAGAGATTCTGAAGCAGAAAGCGGCTGAAGCTCATGTTGACGCTCATTATTATGAACAGAGTCAAGAACCGACAGGAACCTGTGCGGCCTGCATTACTGGAGACAACAGGTCAGATATAAAACAGGTTTTCTGCTCAACAAGGCTGCATTTATTTGATCTAAAATACTGTGAAAATGTGAAATATTATTAGAATTTAAAATAACTATGTTCTAAGAGACTCTCTGTTAAAGTGTAATTTATTCCTGTGATGCTCCGCTGTATTTTCAGCATCATTCCTCCAGTCTTCAGTGTCACATGATCTTCAGAAATCATGAAAATATGATGATTCACTGCTCGAGAAACGTTTCTGATTATCATCAGTGTTGAAAACGGTTGTGCTGCACAAGATATATTTGTAGAAATCATTAAACATTTTATTTTTCAGGATTCTTTGATATACAGAAAATTCGATTAAACCGCATTTATTTTAAAAATAAATCTTTTTACTGTTGCTTTTGATCGTTTTAATGCATCCTTGCTGAATACAATTAATTTATTAAAAATAAATAAATCTCAAAATTGTAAATGTTAGAGCAAATAAATAAAACTTTTTTTTTTTACACAATTCATACTAAGAAAAAACATGAAACAAGACATTAAACCATTGTGTAATATATACCTAACACACTTTAATATAATATTTCCATATTATAGCAGATCATTTAAAAATATGTCTGATGGAATTAGGAAATTGTAACAATGTAATTAACTATGGTTAAATGGGAATTTCATTATCATCTAATCCAGTAACATTACCGATATAGTTGAAGTGTTAAACATCTATATGATAAATCTGTCTCCTAATGCAGTTTATGACAATCCCGTCCATTCTGATATAAAACATAATGGTCCATTGTGGTTTTACAGAGCCTCACACACATGGGATCTGTGTGTTATTGTGTGTTTGCAGGTCTCTGGTTGCAAACCTGGCGGCAGCTAACTGTTATAATAAAGAGAAACATCTGGATGTTGATAGGAACTGGAGGCTGGTGGAGAAAGCGAGAGTTTATTACATCGCAGTAAGTGCTACACATTGACCATCGTGTGTGTTTGAATGTCTCGAGAGATTTATCAGCAAGTATCGGTGTCTGTGTAGGGGTTTTTCCTGACCGTGTCTCCGGAGTCCATCGTCAAAGTGGCCAAACATGCATCTGACAACAACAAGATCTTCGGCCTGAACCTCTCGGCGCCCTTCATCAGTCAGTTCTTCAAAGAGCCGCTGATGACGGTCATGCCGTACGTTGACATCATCTTCGGGAACGAGACGGTGAGTCTTCATGTTCCTCTGTGGTTTTCAAGTGCACTTTTAACCCTTTATAGCCTGGCGTGTGAAATTATAGTCAGGGATCATATCTCCAGTAATACAATTGAATTGATCCACACATATAACACAGTGATGGAGAGCTGAAGAAATCAAGGCTCCTCAGAAGATGTGAGATGTTCTGGAGGCTTGAGAAGATCATTCCTCCGCTGAGGAACAGTGAAAGTAAAGCTTCTGGAAACAAACGCTCCTCAAAAGATCCTGAGGATCAGATTTGAGACTCTGAAACATGATTGATGGAGAATCAAGTAAAGCTGAGCTGCTTCAGTCCAGTAAGAGTTCATCTGGAGATATTACTGACCTTATTCTGACCTTTACTTGATCACAATCACTCATCAATTACACTGAAAGACCTTTAATTTGTAAAAAAAAATGTGTAAACTATCAATCTGAAGACAGGTAAGATTTTAGGCAAACTTGTTGATCATTTAGAGGCCTGTTAAATATGATACAGTAGACTTTATAGGGTTAAGCTGAAACCGGTTTACTGTTTGCCATAAAACAAACAGGATTTACCGCCAATCAGAGAAGAGTTTGATTGCTTTTCCTTTCTATTTATCATGCTTGATGTTTGTTTTACAGGAAGCTGCTACATTTGCAAAAGAGCAAGGCTTTGAGGTGAGCGAAAAATACTGTAATGCAATTTTTTTTCTTGCACACTGAAGAAGAAATTATCATTTTTGGATGAGCTGCTCCTATAATATGCTCTCGGAACCGTATAACCTCCTCCTTGCTCCGATGCTTGTGTTCCTGCAGACAGAAGACATCGCTGAGATCGCGAGGAGGGTTCAGTCTCTGCCCAAAGTCAATAAGAACAGGCAGAGGATCGTGGTCTTCACCCAGGGCAGAGAAGACACTGTGGCCACTGTGGGTACGTCCAGCAATCAACATCTGGATGTGTTCAGATCATTTGAGTTGTGTTTCCTGAATCACCTTTGTTTGTCTTCTTTCAGGTGATAAAGTGAAAATGTTTCCCGTTTTAGACATCGACCAGAACGACATTGTGGACACTAATGGTGCTGGGGATGCTTTTGTGGGAGGTAAATGATTCGTCAGATCAATTTTTCACGAATTCATATTAATTCAGGAATATATTAGCTGTGCAGTCTTTAATATCTTGGAGGTTGTACAAAGTTGCAAATAGATTATTGCAGTGCGTTTTACAAGAAGTTACTATTTTAGTCTTTCTACTTAAAATTTTTGTTTTACATTCAGTGTTACTTATCGTTTCTGTGTAATTATTCACAGTTTTGAGTGAATATACAAAGTAAATCCTAAACCATATTTGTATTTCAGCGCATATAAAGTATATACAGTATGGATATGTATTTATATATATTTTGAGTATCTTCAGGGCATGGTGTTAATGACTTAGAGTTTTCATACAATGCACCAATGTGATTCGTAAAATATAGCATTTTACAACAAATATAAAAAAATGCCAACATGGGAAAATTGGGTGTTGTTCAACTCTGTATGCTTCTCCAAATCTGAAAAGACAAGTCTTTTTTTATTTTTAGCCAAACCATTCGGATATAATAAGCAAAAAAAAAAAAAATTCTCCATGTCTCCAGGCCACTAGGTGGCGCTGTGCTGAAACTGTGCAGGGAGCCTCAGGTCATCATTATTATGACACACTCCAAGTTTGGTCTGAATACGCTAAAGTGAAGTGACATTCAGCCAAGTATAGTGACCCATACTCAGAATTTGTGCTCTGCATTTAACCCATCCGAAATGCACACACACACAGAGCAGTGAACACACACACACACTGTGAGCATACACCCGGAGCAGTGGGCAGCCATTTATGCTGCGGCGCCCGGGGAGCAGTTGGGGGTTCGATGCCTTGCTCAAGGGAACCTAAGTCGTGGTATTGAAGGTGGAGAGAGAACTGTACATGCACTCCCCCCACCCACAATTCCTGCCGGCCCGGGACTCGAACTCACAACCTTTCGATTGGGAGTCCGACTCTCTAACCATTAGGCCACGACTTCCCCCGTAAAGCATTGCAGAGATATAACCTCACGTCCACTTTAACAAGCTCTTCGCCAAATTCGTTTACGCGTTATTCAAGAACGGTTTGACTAATAAACTTAAATTTTATGTTTTTTTTTTTTTTTTTTTTGTTGCAATGTTCTGAAGATGATCTGGTTTGATTTTCGTGGAAATTGTAACGTGTAGGAGAAAAGTTATGTCATTAGTTTCTAGCCATTACAGTTCAAAAGTTATTAGCATAAATGTGAGTGCAACTTTGGACAGTTGGTGGCGCTAGAGGGTTTGCGTTAGAGACTCCAAATTTGTTGTGGTTAACGTTCAGACTGTCCTCTATCCTCGTGCCAAATTTCACAACTTTTTACCATATTGTATGTGCAGCCATAGACTCAAAGCTGAAGAATTAGGATTGGGATGCTGTAAATATCAAGGCGGCTCACTAAGCTTTAGAACGGCGTCTACACATTAACTATGTTTGTTTGTTGTTGTTTCCTGCAGGATTCCTGTCAGAGTTGGTTCAGGAGAAGCCGTTGGAGGAGTGTATCCGAGCAGGTCACTACGCCGCTAATGTCATCATCCGGCGAGTCGGCTGCACTTTCCCCGAGAAACCCGATTTCCAGTAACTCCCTCACATATTTCCCAATACGGAGTCTTTCCAGCTAATTTTTTTTGTTCTGAAATTCCGGCAACACAACCTGCGTGCCTCAGCATTCGTTTACAAACGTTTCCTGTTAAAACGGGCATTTATCAGGATTGCAACGACCACATATGTACAATTTGTGTTAAAGTATGGTTTGTCTTTGATCTGTTTTTATGTTACATTGCAAGAACAACATTTTTCTATTTAATCTATTAAAGATCTATGATATCATTTAAAGCAAGTGCATTTATATTTCTCAAAAATAAAAGTAGTAAATTAAAGTAATTGGATTTTTAGGCTAGCAAGTTGATGTCTTTCAGGTATTTATTGTTACTTTGAAATACCAAATTGTATCTTAAACGCACAAAAGTCTCTAAATATACATAAGCTGTATCTGATGTGGGAAAAGTTTTCCACTTGCTCTTTCTGCTTATGAAACAGGACTGTTCAACTGACCAGTTTAATAAAAACATTTTAACTGTTCCAAAGTTGTGTCATTGTTGTTTTAGTATCAGTATTTTTAATTAGTTTTAGTTGTATTCTTCATATTAAAGTTGTATTAATTTAGTGCTTTTGTTGTTTGTGTTTGTTAGTTATTGTTTTCATGTATAGAAGAGTTTTTCTATATATATATGTGTGTGTGTGTGTGTGCGCGCGCGCTTGTTTGTGTGTGTGTGTGTAGAAATACTAAAATAAAAAATTTTGGTTTGGTAACTAAATGCACAAATCTTTGCACAGAACCAGACAAACTAAACATACCTCAAACTTAAACACTAACTATTCACTGGCTGCCATTGTCTACTGTACATCCAGAAATGTAAAGAGAAATAGTTCTTCTCTCAGTAAGTGTTTTTAGTGTTTAAGTGTGTTTTGAGCTCTTCTCTGCTCCAGCAGGTGTGTGTCCAGCTCTCTCAGCTGCTTCAGAAAGCCCCAGTTTGGGATGATGCGGCGTCTGCGTTTGACCTGCTCGATGGCGTCTACAACCGTCATGTTCTCGTAGATCATCAAGTAGGCCAAGAAGAGTGTGGCGGAGCGACTGCGGCCCATCACGCAGTGAATCACAAGCTTATCTGGAGAAATAAAGGACAAGATGACAACCTCACCCAGCAGAGTTTGGACACAACTGATCGTGATGTTGAAAATCTTCCACATGTTAGAATAAGTGACGAAAACTCTGAAATGGGTCTAAGACAGAAGTCAGTCTGGGAATGATGTTGTGATCGAAAGAAAGTGGCACAAATGAAAACGTTTATATTGTCTAGACTTTCATCAACCATCTTCATGAGGTGCATCCTGGGATGCTTTTAAACACATTGAAGGAGGAACATGTGTGATGTGCATTTCTTGATTTTGCTCCTTCAATAATTTCAATCTTTTATTTTGTTTTGTTTCTTAATAGCTTTGTAAAGCAATTCATTCAAGCGGAAGATTTTCAGATGAGCTGTACTCAACTTTTGACTTGAAGGTCCTCAACTGTCCACAAGAAGAAATGAAAAATAAATTCTCCACATTAACTCTTTCTGCCAAACTAAAAAAAATATAAATGTTATTAACAACTAATAAGTAAAAGGACCCAACTCTTTTAAACCAATGAATTTGAATGATATTTCCAGTCTTTGATCTACAGCACAAGGATTTGTTTTTGGTTTTTTTACAAAATGTGTGTTCTCACAAATTTTGCTTGAATATTCAACTTGGATTTCAACAATGCATATTCGTTATAGAAATGACTTCTTCAGGTCTAGAAATGAGGCTTCCTCAAATATTCAGGATTACCAAGACGTTTGCAAGAATCCTAGCTCTTAAAAGAAAAGAAAATGTTGATTGTGTGCATTAAAATAAGAAATCTTGATTTTTAGTTGGCCCCCTAGGAAGTTTGAGGAGCCGCTTTTTTAGATCAAACGGTTTTAACATCAATCAAACGTGTCCAAATATTGCATGGTAGTATGTTGATTCGCTCTTGAGTAATAGCTGTTGTGTTTCAGCTCACTCTGGGGGTTTCTGAGGGTCTGGTGGATGTGTTCTGCGGCAGAATAGAAGAACTGGCTGAGGTTGAACGTGGGAACATCCTCCGCCGTGATCCCGTAGTAATGCACGTCCATGTCTCTGTAGTATTCAGCGCCGGTGTCCACACTGTTCCACTCGCCCTCGGCTGCGTTCAGGATGTGTGTGATGCCCATCGTCTTCAGCTTGTATCGGTCCTTTGCTGTTTCTCTTCACAGAAACACAACAGCTTTTAGACACTAGTCCACCATTAAACTACCTTCCCATCTCATGCCTACAGAAAAACTCTCCATTCATCTGCACTTTGACTTCGCTGTCTGCTCTGAGCCACCTCAACTGTGCACTAGCACTAACATTTCTTACATTACTACAATTTTAGATTTTTACAGACGCTAATGTAGACTAGTTATAATTGCTGTTATCATTCTTGGTGTGAACGGTCTGAAAGTTGGATCTGGTGCTAGTCCACTTTCTTCTGACTCTATTTCACATTTTTGCGTAAATTAAGAACTGACTGGCTTGAATTTTAAAGTTAAAACATCTTAATGATGGATTTGTTTCATACAAACCATTTTTTTGCTTAAGACTTCTTACTTTTTAAAAATATTTTTATTAGGAGTGGAAAAACATACAGCATAGGGTGAACACAAAAACAACAATGAAAAATAAGCAGAAATGAAAAATGGGTAATAGTAGAAGTATTTAAATAGCAATAGCATGTATAATAATAATGATAATAATATTTTGTGATGACGGCAACAGTAATAACAATAATAATAATAGATAACATTGATAATAAAGACTTTTTCTTATTGAGAAAGCAATATATTATGGACTCATATTTTAGGTAAAAAGGGTCAAATGCTGTGTCAAATTGGCTCCGAAAGTGATTTTCAAAAAGATGTTTTGCTTAATAAGATGTTAATTGATTGCCTTTAGTCATGTGGATTACTTGTGGATTATTGTGATGTTTTTATCAGCTGTTCGGACTCGCATTCTGACGGCACCCATTCACTGCAGAGCATCCTTGGTGAGTAATTGATGTAACGCTAAATTTATCCAAATACTGTATGATGAAGAAACAAACTCTGGATGGCCTGAAGGTGAGTACATTTTCAGCAAATTTTAATTTTTAAATAACTATTTCTTTGAGTAAATCATAGGGTTGCAGTTTACTATATCATGTAGCACAATAACACAACTCTGGCTTTGAATTTAGTGATAGTTTAAGGAAAATAATCAATAGGCTTACTGTATAATAGAATGAATGTTATTGAGAGGATTAAGTATGCATCCTTTTCATGTCTCCTGCATTATTAGCATCACAACTGATATTAGGGTTAGTCAAACAACACAACTCACTCGTTTCCGATGTAGACGTTAGGCCAGACCTCATTGACGTGTGTGTAGGCGACGCTGCCGTGCGTCAGGTGTTTCTCCAGCTCGTAGCCATTTGGTGTCACATATTCCTCTTTCTCTTCAGAAACCTTAGACTTCACTCCAAACTTCCTCTTCGAGCTCATCTTCAAACACGCATTCGATTAAAACAGCATGAGAGGGTAAAAATAAGGCCCAAAGGCAGAAGCGTAGATGAAAACCAAGCCGAATGCTGAACTACGTCTCATTTCAGGTGTAAATCAACAGCTGGAGGTTGGATGTTGTCTCAGTATCACTTCTGACTTCACTATCTGTCTCTTTCTCTGTATTTTTGTGTTCAGGTCAGATCAGGAGCCCGTGCTGAGCTGAGTCGACTGCTTTGGTCTGACGAACGGTTGGAGTTGGGTGTTAAATTCTGGGTTATTTTTAGAGGTCTGTTCCACCTTTCTCTCACTAGAGAGAGCTGAACCCCTCAAAAAATACATTTATATGTTTCTCAGCTGATACAAGACGTTACATGAACACCATAGCACACTAATAGCACACCCAAATAATTAATGCTGAGAACTATAATCAAGAATCAAGATCCCTTGAAGACTCAGCCAGAGTTGTTTGTTTTTTCTTCATCATTTCATAAATGGCAATTCTACGATTTATTTACACATTCCTAAAAGAATAGCTCACACAAAAATGAACATTTGCTGAAAATGGTGTCATCCTCAGGTCATTAGGATGAGTTTGTTTCTTCATCAGATTTGGAGAAATGTGGCGTTTCAGTGCTTGTTCGCCAATGGATGCTCTAGAATGAATGGGTGCCGTCAGAATGAGAGTCCGAACAGCTGATAAACCACTGCATTCCATCAATTATCGTCTTGCATTTGACCCTTTTACCCTTTTGTTCATAATCCATAATATTGCTTTCTCAAGTAAAAAAAAAAGTTGTTTTGAATCAGGAGAGAAATCTGCACAGATCAAGCTACTGTATAAACAGTCCTGAACGAATATCTTTATGGATTTTGCTTTATGGAAGCATTGTTATGGAATATGGACTTGTTAATTGATAGACGGAAGTGGTGTGGATTATTTATGGATTATTTTTATCAGCTGTTTGGACTATCATTCTGACGGCACCCATTCACTGCAGAGCATCCATTGATGACACACTGATGTAACATGATTTCTCCACATCTGTTCCAATGAGGAAACAAACTCAAACTTGAGCTGGAGAGTGCAGTTCATTTTCAGAAAATTTTCATTTTCGGGTGATTTATTCCTTTAAATTAGTTATTAAAGATTCCTCTTTGATTATACTAATATATCTCATCACTTCTCTGCAGGTTGAGGCTAGAGTCCAGCTGACGGAGCTGTTGAAGGAATCCAGTGTTGGGTAAAATGTTCCTGCGGGCACAAACTACACTGACGGCTTCTGTGATGGTGAGTTTTTCGTATATCATCAGATACGCCAGAACTAGTGTCGCTGAACGACTCACTCCTCTGGCACAATGAACCAAGACCTTCCCATCTCCTGGAAAACAAAGAAAACTAGCATCACACATTCAGGTTTAACCTGTTCAAACCCGTCACATTGATGTCTATAGAACATCAAACAGATTCAACTTAAACAGGATATTCATCCAACAAGAAAAATAGTAGGGTGTTTTTGTATACAAGAAATGTTGTTATTTTTTTTCCATTTTCAGATCAAGATTTTAGTCATTTTGTTCTGTGTTTTTTGATGAAACATTATGAAGACAAACAATTTTTAAATGTCTAAACACAATAATATCCCCAATACGTAAATCCCTGAAATCAAGGTACAAGTAGTACACTTTAAGTACTATTTCAATACTACTTGGGACTAAATTTTGGTTAAGATTTTTTTTGTAATGCAACTTTACTACAAGTGAACTCGTACTGATAGTCTACTAGTTAAATAAGTGAACTCTGAAGCATACTCTTAATAAACTTCTAGTTTTGTCATTTTTAGCTGTGAATTTTCTTTTTCTGTTTTATTGACCTAAACTATTCTACCCCAAAGCGGACTTGAGCGTGCAAGTTTAGTAAAAAAACTATTTAATAGGCCACCACTAAACACAAATAGAATACTTAACTGTATTTTTAACTATATCACAATCAAAAGTTTGAGGTTCAAGTACAGTTTAGACCATATGTAGGCTATACTTTTCTGTATGCAATTTGAAGTGTATTTCTGAGACGTACATAAAAGTAGACTTTCTTATTTTTTTGTTGCATAATGCATAATGCAAACTCATGGTATAAAAGGTTTCAAGGTGCACAATGTCTTACTCTGCTGTGACAGAGCTTCATGAATGAAACTGGCTGTTGGGTAGAAGAATGGTGCGATGTCAAAGTGTCTGCTGTCTGGTGCCTCCACGCCGTGATACTCTATGTTTGTGTCTGTGTAGAAACCAGCTCCAGTGTCGATGTGAGCGGGTCCGTGTGCGGCGTTGATGACGTGAGTGACTCCTAGATGTCTTAGAAGTGTCTTGTCTTTCGCTGTCGTACTGAGAGAATCAAGAGTTCATTCTGAGCAGTAGCTCTCAAACCTCACGTACACACAAACTTCTACCAATAGCATTTGCATGCATTTGATTTTTGAGCTCCTGTGGTAGAAATAAAAAGAACAGCAAATTCTTGTCTTGACAAACATTGAGTTAGTTAACGCACATTAGGAGACTAAAAGGGTTGCATTGGAGTCTGGTGGAGTAATACGCACGCATCACTGATGTAGATGTTGGGCCAGACTTCATTATAAGCGCTGGAGGCTTGACGGTTCGTTAGCAGGAGGGTCAAAAGGTCACAGATGGGCGGAGTCTCGTATCCAACATTCCGTGTGCTCATTCTTTAATGGGACGCATTACGAGGAAATTAATTTACGTTGATCTTTTGAAGTAATAGAGCTGGATGTACTATGAGAACATAATGTCATTTTTTACTTCTTCTGTTGTCAAACTCACATGTTGAACTGTTCTTCTGTTTCTTCTGCCAGGTCTGTGGTCCACGTGGAGCTGCGTTTCTGTGTAAGTGATACGTGTCTCTCTTCTGGCCTCTTTGCGTGTTGGTAAATATAGATGAGACTCAAACAGACGGACAGCTGAGGAGCTTTGAATAGAAGATGGTTCACATTTTAAATAGGGTCTTTTCATGTATAAAATAATATATATTTTAACAAATCTACTTTTTTGTTTGTTATATTCTATTATATTGTATAAACTATTAAGTTTGATGTCATTATGACATATAGCTATTTTAGATTTTTATATATAAAATTTTATTATATTTCAAAAGTCTGTTTTTGTTATACAGTATATAACAGAATAATATATTTATTTAATAATATATTATTTTATATATTTCATTATAGGAAATATAATAATATAGTTTTTTAATTCTCTGAATACTGAGAGGCTTGGTGTCCTGATTACATACATATTTTTATTTTCATGTATATGTTTTTAATAAATGAAATATAATATTTTTTTATAAACTTTGTACATTCTTGGTCTTATTGTGCACAATCTTTATAATATTTATAAATCTGAAATAACTTTTGTAGGGATGTTTAGTTTTTAACCCCTTCCCTCCTGTTTGTTGTTCTGAAAGCACTACGGGGTTAAACTGTGAATGTGACTTTATTGTGTCTCTGAACATTTAGCAGGAATAGTAGGATTTTGGACAACAAAAGAAAATGCTGCAACTAATTTTAATTGAGAAATGAAATCCTGCGTCAATTCATGTAATTTCATCAGATTCTGAATCCTGCATTTCTGCCAGGGAATTTTCATAATCGTTCTTCATGTGAGTAATTGTGTTACTGTATCTAATGTATTTGTGATTAGTGAGTGCATATTGCATTGAGACAGAAGAAAACTGTATTTATCTTTGTATCATTCTTTTTTAAAATGACATCTTAAATAAAGATAAAGGCTATATTTTGCATTAACAATTTTTTTTTACAGTTTTATCACTCAAATTCCCATTAAAAAAGTGTGCCAGTTATTGAGAGACTATAATAGTTTTTAATAACAGTAAAGAGTTTTTTTCTGCATTATTGTAGCTGATGTTTTTCTTTTTTCGAATTAACTTTTCTTTGATAAATATCGAAACATTCTTAAATCTAGAAATATTTACTTGAGACGCATACGATATTAAGTCTTGTTTTCAGATTTTTTTAAAATCAAAAGTTAAGTGTTTTTGCTTAAAACGAGAAAATATAATCTTGTTTTCCCTTTAAGATAATTTTTCTATAATATATATATATATATATATTTTACGAAACAAGACTTAATATTTTTTGTATTTTTGCTTCTGTGTGTTGATTTAAGATTGGTTAGTTATTTGTACTGTAAAACAAGACAAAAATACAGAGTAAAAAATATTTTGCAGTGAATATTTTTGACAAAGAGGAAAATACGTTTTCTGTATCTATACCTAGTTTTTTTTTTTAAGTATTTGACACTTTCTTATAAAATCATGAAGAAATAAAGTAATAGCAGGTTTATAATTCTTCCATTAATATGTGTGTTATGATCCGAAAACAAAAGGTCAGAAAACTGGGAATTCAAAACATGGTCTTTTCTTAAACTAAGGGATGAATGCTATTAATTTTCATATAAAAAAATAAATAAACAAATTATAATAATAATCTAGAAACCGTTTTTACTCAGAAATTGCTAGTAAATTTCATAAATATTTCCAAAGAATTTAAATATGAAAATTTGAGGTATTTTCTTTTAACGGTGTGTGTAGAATTAACTTTATCTCTTTATGAATATCCTGTTCATGTCCTTGTCATTGAAGTGCTATTATATTTAGTGCATATGCATATGATAAAATAACAGTTTTACACGTTGCATTTCGAATATTAATCAGTAAACCTCAATATAACTATTGCATATGATGACTCTATCTGAATAAATCTAAAATAGATATTTTCAAGCACAAACAGACTCATGTTGTGTTGAGAAAATTTTTTAATGTTTTTTAAAGTCTCTTATTCTTTAGAGTTCCAAAAATACATGTAAAAAAAAACTGTAATATTGTGAGATATTATTACAATTGAAAATAACCATTTTATATTTTAATATACTTTAAAATATAATTTATTCTTGTGATGCAAAGCTGATTTTTTTGCATCGTAACTCCAGTAAAAAGCAGCTTTCCGGCAGCACAAATGAACTCATTTGTGTATAAAACTGCAGAAATAAAATGTACAGTAAAATATCATATCAACATGACATAAAGATGAATTTTATTTGTTTTTTTATACATCATAATAAAATCTGTTATTTTAATTTAATTTTTTATTTAAAAATCGCATTTTATAACAACCCAAGGCTGACCGAAGTGTCAGTAAATAAAACAGACAAAGGGTCTTCGTTTTAATAATGTTTATTTAAAATATTTAAATATGTTCAGTCATTGATCCATTATTAAAATATTTAGTCATTGTATTAGGCTGTATACTCTCTCCTGTAGTAATTTAAAAGCAGTCGGTTATGCATTTTATGTAGACTTTACATATATATAAAAATAAAAGTATATTTATTTTAAGCTTTAAAAATGTGTAACCTAATGTGATGTACAGTATCTGTGACACGGCGTGAATCTGTGGTGTTTTGGTCCTGTTGTATATAGTGTGTGATGGTCCAGAGGAGGTAGTGTGTTGTGTTTGTGTGAGTATTTGTGAGTGTATGTTTACTAAACTGCTCAATGGCATTAATATATTACTCTCTGAAAGTGCATAGATATGTTTGCATATGAAGTGCATGTTCAAGCTTTTCACCGAGGTCCAAAATTCACAGTATTTATCCAAAACCCACTGAAATATGAACTATGTCAGATATCGAGATTGCTTTCATTGGATGCTGGAAGCCTAACAAGTGACTGACTGAGACGCTCTACATAGGGCACAACTCTGTGTGTTAACAGAGGAGACTGAGATATGCTTAACACACAAAACAATCTAGTTAAAACATCTTAATCCTGGATTTGTTTCATCTTGTTTCCTCTCCAGATGTAGACTGATGGACTGGGGTGCTGTGGATTATTGTGATGTTTTTATCAGCTCTCATTCTGACGGCACCCATTCACAACAGAGCATCCATTGATAAAATGCTTAATTTTTTCCTAATACGGATGGAGAAACAAACTCATGACCTGAGGGTGAGGACAGTTTAAGCAAATGGTAAACTATTCCTTTAAGAAAAGAAAATGACTTTTTCTTGTGCACAAGCTCCGCCCACAATCAGATCTCATTGGTCCAAGCTGCAGGTTACTGTAAGCATCACATATTGATTGCATGTATGTTTTGGTACTCATTGTGGAGAATCGAAGCACTTGTATGGTGATCAATCATCATGTGGTCAGTCCTGTATCTGTTTGCTCAGAGCAGGACACATCGTCTGTGTTTCTTCTTCCTCTGCAGGTCCAGATCCAGCAGCAGAGCCAGGAAGTTCCTGTTGGGATAGATGGCTCGTTTCTGGATGACGCGCCGTATGGCAGTGTGCAAAGGCATGTCGTGATAGAGCATCAGGTATGCCAGCACCAGCGACGAGGAGCGGCTCATTCCCATGATGCAGTGCACCAGAACTTTTCCTATAAGGAGGAAAGCAGAGATCTGGTTACATACAGACTTTATGGTTTGAATAGAAGACGTGACGGCAGCCTCTCATCGTTGCCTGGTACAAACACCACCCACAATTCATTGCAATGATTCATTTGAAGGCCTTGAGCTCACTGCTATTAATATAGCTGTTACTACAGACACTGCAGAGGAGTTCAAGAACATGAGTCTCTTCTGCTCAAAGATGCTGCATTTATTTGATCACAAATATAGTAAAATTGTGAAATATTATTACCGTTTAAAACAGCTGTTTTCTATGTGAATTTGTCTTAAATTATAATTTATTTCTGTGATGCTCCGCTGTATTTTCAGCATCATTCCTCCAGTCTTCAGTGTCACATGATCTTCAGATATCAACATAATGATTTGCTTCTCAAGAAACATTTCGGATTATTATCAATGTTAAATACAGTCGTTCTGCACAATATTTTTGTGGAAACTGTGATGCGTCAGATTTTTCAGGATTCAAAGATGAATAGAAAGTTACAAAAAAACAGCATTTAATAAAAATAAGCATTTATTTTAAAATATAAATCTTTTGAATGAATACCGAAATCACCATTTGGCCACTGGTTATCACATATGAAGTCACCCGACAATTAAAGTCTTCTCAGTGGCAGTGTAATTACATTTTTATAGAAGATTATGAAGACTTCTTATTTTGAATAGCATGCATTGATTAATCACAAACACACAGTAAGTCCAGGAGCATGTTTAGTGCACAAGCTATTTGTCTTCTGTGAGTAAATTCCTCAGTGATTTCTTACCGTCAGGAGTGCTGAGAGCTTTGTGAATGAAATCTGCTGCCGGTTTGAAGTAAACGTCCAGATCGAAGTGTGTGGAGTCGTCAGCGGGGATCCCACAGTACACAAAACTAGTGCCATAGTAGTTCTGGTCCGTGATGCTTCCTCTCTTGGTGTGAGCGGCGTTCAGAATGTGAGTGATGCCCAGATTCTGCAGGGCACTTCGGTTCTGTGCTATTCCTCTGATGGGAAAAATAATATACAGTAGAAGATGGTTAGAAATGACGGGGGATTAAAATGCAAGCTCTATGGTCACATATCAATATCAAAACTGGCCTGGTTTACTTTCTTTAAGGAAGAGTTTCACCTCCATTCCAGTCAAAAGAGTTATTTTAGCATCATTGATAAAACATAAATAAGATTTATTTTTTTATTTTTTATTTTAGGTTAATCTTTTATTTATTTTTTGTAAAAAAAATTTATTTTTTAAATATTTCTATATAGTTTTTATTAGTTTTACTTTGACTTAGCTTTTGGTATTTATGTACTATAATAGAAAAACTGCCTATAGGCAACTTGCTGAAATAAACTAATTATTCATTGTTATAGATTTGTTTATTTATTTGATCTAAATAGGCCTATAAAAGTTTTATTAAAAACAAAATAGAAATTAATAATAATGTTATTTCAAGTAATACATTACAATCTTTAAGGTTTTAGTTAACTGCTTTTCTAATATAACTTTCACCTTTCAAATCACTTTCTGATGGATAAAATGTCCTAAAATATTTTCCTAAAAAATAAAATGATTTTATCATTTGATCTCAGAAATGCATCAGTTTATGGAAGTACAATGTGTTGTGAAACTCAATATGTAGATCAGTGTTGTGAAGTCTATTTGAATAAGCAGTCACATTTAAAGTAGTATGAATTATGATATTTTCAGCTGTCAAAGCGGAGACTCGAGCAGCTCGTACTCACACGTTCCCGATGTACAGGTTTGGCCAGACCTCATCGATTTGGTGCAAGTTTAACTTACATGAGTCCAGAACTTTCTCCAGGTCCTTGACTGACAGATACTCTTTCCTGCTCAATTTACGGGCCATCGCTTCTTTCCTGAATTACCCACCAATAAATAGATAAAGAGAGAGTGTGTTTATAATGATCTGGCGCTCCGGACTCGTGATCCCACACGACAGCTGTTACCCAATTTAGTGCTTCAGTGAGCAGATACTCTTCCTGACGGAGACATGATGTACACACACACACACACACACACTCCCCTGCAAACAGACAGATCTGATCGGAGTACTCTTTCTGTTATGCTTTCTTTCATAGTTTATAATGAGAACACAGCTGTCAAACTCCAAAAAGGTCATTACTGACTGATAATCTTCTGAAATCTGTTTCTCTTTTGCATTCAGATTCAGAAACTGATGCACTTTAAATCATGCAGCTCTGCTCAGTACAAGAACCTTTGAAAAAAAGTACAAGAACGAATAATAATCTGTGTGCAAATATAACAAAACATGCAAATGTAAAAGAAAAATTACTGGTTACACAAGCTTGTAACGATATGAAGGTGAGTAATTAATGACAGAAATGTATTTTTTTTCTGGGCAAATTCTTGTTATTGAGTGATTTATATATATATATATATAGTTTAAAAAACTGAGTGGATAAACAAACAAATAAATACATAAAAATTAGCAAATAAATAAATAAATAAATATCTGTGGGCAAATATAACAAAACACCCAAACATAAATTAAGTTTACCCAGTTTTGTAATGACAAGATACATATGACATTGAGTACATCATGTCCAAATTTTCTTTTATTTTTTGAGTGAAATTCTGAAATATTATTACAAATATTATTAAATATTATTATTAAATCATATAAACATTTGGTCATGAAATTGAAAAAAAAAAAACCAACACAATAAAATATAACAAAACACACCAATGTACAAAATTAACCAAAATATGAGAATAATATTTTTTTATTTTATTTATTTTTTATTATAGTGAATATTTGAAATATAAAGAGTTTGATTAAAGCCACAGTAAATAAACAAATCAATCAATCTGGCTCTAGGCAAATATAACGAGACACCCAACTAAATAAAAAAGAAAAAGAAAAATGCCTTAATAAAAAATATATATAATTATATAAATTATAATGGGGACTTTTGGGATGTTGCATGTATTATCTGGTTAAATATATAATAAATCTTAAGTAATTAATTAAATTTTACCACTAATCTGGCTTTACTTTTTAAAACAAAGGTACTTTATTGCAGCTGATGGCTCCATAGATAAACTTTCACATCCACGGAAATTTTCAAAAGGCTCTTTAGTGGAAATATGTTCTTTAGTTTATTAAAATATTGACACTAAAAATGTTTGCATTAAGAACTGCTCGCTGAAAGGATCTTTAGGGAGCCCAAAGTGGATCATCTATGGTATTATTATAAGTGATAACCCTTTTCTCCCCGGCTGGAGCTGCTGGGATGTTATTAGGATTCAGATCAGCGTAAAGTCGCATCCAGAGCCCGCAGCTGTTTGAGAAAGCCTCGGTTTGGGAAGATCCAGCGGTGCTCTTTGACTGTGTGAATAGCCTCCAGTAGAGAAAGACGCTGGTGTATCATGAGATAAGCCAGAACCAGAGACGCCGAGCGACTCACACCGACCGCACAGTGAACCAGAACACGCTCTGAAGACGACAGAAACACAATCTCAAACATCTCAGCTTGGGCTTGAGGACTTCAGCTTGTCCAACAGAAGAACATTTAACTTAGACTTTACAATTTCTGTTCAATAATAACACATCTCTTCCATCTTTAATTGACCCTTTAACTCTAGCACTTCATCTGTTTTCTTTTTATTTAATATATGTATAAAATAATAGAGCCCTTGCTACTGTATGTGTAGTGTTAAGATAACTGAGACTTCTTATAGCACTTTGCATAGCATTGCTCTTTTAATTTCCTCATTTGTAAGTCTCTTTTGGATAAAAGCATCTGCTAAGTGACTAACTTAGATTCAACGCTCTTAGAAACAAAGGTAGGTGCTTTAATGTTCTTCACAGCAGTGCCATAGAAGAAGCATTCAGGCAAAAGAACCATCTCTTCTTTATCTTTTTATAATTGTTTAGCCACGAAGAAGCTTTTGTGAAACAGAAAGGTTCTTCAGATGTTAGAAGTTCTTTATGGGACTTTCATGAAGAGTGCAAACCCAAGCTGAGATGGTTTTACCTCCTGGAGAACTGAGAGCCTGCTTTATATAATCAGCGCAGGGGTGAAAATAGACCGACAAGTTAAAGGATGGTGAATCGTCAGCAGGGACGCCATAATACTCGACTGTTGAGCCGTAAAACTGGTGGCTGCCCTGGCAGTGCATGGTCCCGTGAGCGGCGTTCAGGACGCGAGAGATGCCCAGCTTCCACACACTGAAGCGATCGTTGGCCACACACCTGCAGATCAGTAATACACAGCTGTTAAAACAGCACACAGAGTCTTTATGATCCACATAAAATCACACGCATCTAGAAAATAATGCTGCTGAGAGATTAATGTGGTGTATGATTAGGAAAAAGGCAAAAATTCTTCCTTTACATTCAGTTTTATATTGTTTGGCATTGTACGTAGACAGCAAAAATGTTTAAACACTAAAACTATATAATAATATAATAAAATACATTTAAACATTATTTACATATGTGTGTTTACTGTGTATATTTTTTATGTATATATAAATACACTGCATGTATATATTTAACAAAAATATGCCATGTTTATATATTAAATATATTTATATATAATATAATATAAATATATAAAAGTATATATATATATATTTTTAAATATTTTCAAAATATATATTGAATGTGTTTGTATTTATATGTACATAATAAATAAACACAGTACACACACATATATTATGTAAACAGAAACTTTTATTTTGGATTTGATTAATCGTTTGACAGAACTCACATTGTTTCAATTTTCACTTTGATTTTAATTCGTTTTAGTAATTGAGTTGTGTTTTTGTAATTTTATTAGTTATTTGATTTTTTTAAATGTCTATACAGGGTTTTTTTACACAACAAAATGTATAAGTTGCCATATAAAAATATAACAATAGAAACTTTGAATATTCATATTTTTTTGAAATAGCACTGATGTATAGGTTTTATTAATTTTATTTTCTGTATGAAAACGAGAAATGTTGCTTGGAAACTATATGTTTTTAAAAATTTTGTTCAGTTAATGTTTACTTTCTTCCAAGTAATGAAAGTGGTTGTAGTTTTAGTGATAACCCTGTGACTCACATATCACCCAGGAAAAGGTTGGGCCAAACTTCATCCACATGATTTCCGCTCCTCTTCCCTCCGAACAGTATTTTCTCCAGTTCTTTGATGGAGGGTGTTTCACGGCTATCATCCATCAGATAGACTCATCGTGGATCTCTGTCTATGATATAATATGATCCTCTACGTCTCATCTCATATCTGCTGCTGTCCAGTAAGAGTGGATACATTTATCTGAAGAGGGACAGGAGCAGCTGCAGCTGGTGTTCTTCTAAAATTAACATTTAGCAATGCACTAGAGTTCACCCAGGACCCCCCACAAAGTGCACAATCACCTTATGCATGAACACTAACCACATTTAGACAATGCTGATTTAATTACAGTTAATTAAACAAATTAAAGCTGACTAAACAGGTTGAGAAGCCATAACTTTAAGCACTGAGAAGCCCAGCAGCGCCGCGCGCTGTAATTCCATCGCTGGCCAGCGGATGTCGCTGTGCGCTCGGCAGCGGAAGTGACCTCAGCTGCAATATTTACATTCTGACACACTTCCAGTTCCACACAGCTGTCTGTCAGATCGACTGTGCTCCTGTCGCGGTGTCAGGGCGCGATGATTTACCACAAACGTCCCGACAGAGTGACATTTAGGAGATTTATCGCGATTCTGACCGAAGAATCTTCTGTGTGACGTAAGTGACGCGAAGCTGGCTAACCGCTAGCATGCTAACACACTTGTAGCATCTGAAATATCATATTAATGATGAGTGATGAATTGTAACTGGCGTCTAAATCCATTTTCAGATTCGTTCTTTGTTTTATTTTATAGTTGTTATAGGTTTATGAGTGTCTTTAGTCAAAGACGTTTGCAGATTTAAAGTGGCGAGATGAATATTCATGTCGTTTAGTGATTTTCAGTGTTTTGTGTTATGATTTAACGACATCTAATGATTCAAGTTAGCTTCAGATATCACAAAACAGTTGTTAATCTAACCTAGTTAAACAGCATTTTGTGTGAAATGCTTTCTAAGTAGACAGCTCACAAGGTTTTGAGACACATTCATTCAGGTTGCGTGATTGGTCCTTTTTCTTATCAGCAAGCTTCTCTGTATCGGGTATTGATTAAAATCCTTAGTGTAACGAGCTGAGAGACATAATTATACCTAAGAGTACTTCACTAACAGGCTCATATTACTTTACTGTTGTTTTCTTGTGTCTGATAACACGGCCTTATTAAGCTTTGGCGCGGGAGGGCGTGGTTAGCGGAGGGCGTTGTTGATTGTGGGCGTGGTTTCGACTCATAACGTTGATGTGCGAAAGTAAATTTTTATAAATCAAGTCAGTTTGAGTGAATGACTTACTGGACTAATTAGTCTTAACTGGAATGATCGTTTATAATAAGAACTTTATAATCAATTATAATTCACCATGGAATAAAAAGTAAAAGTAAAGTTCTATAAAGTTGGAATTGTGGCTCTTTTGCTCACAATTCTAAATATACTTATAACGTTACTTTATGTTTCCCCCAAAGAAAAAAAAAAATTTAATTGCAACCCTATAATCTTAAAATCTAGACTTCTGTTTTCAGAATTTCGGATTTGCTGTATCAAATGCAAGTAATAAACCCACAATTCTTTTTTTTTCCTGTCTCATAAATGTGAGTTTTTATATGTCGCTTTCTGAGGTTGTATCTCCCAGTTCAGTTTTTAATTTGTATTTTTCAGAAATGCGAGAAAAAATTCTGAATTGTGGGAAAAAAAATTGTGTAAAAAAAAGTTGCAGTTAATTTCATTATGCACTTTCTTTTTCTAGAGCCATACAAAATATATGACCTACTTTTATGGTATACTTTTCTAAACTCCTTTCCAATTTTGATTTAAAGTACATTTATTTTGATAGCATTGAAAAATAATGTTTATTATCAGCAACTTATAAATAACACGGTCACTGTCTTTGTCTCAGTGAAGGTCATTTACTGACATTTAATTATGATGTCTACTCTTTACTTATTTGTTTAAACTATGCAAAGTCTTATAGAGACATGCACATGTTCAGATGTGATTTCACATGCATCTCTGTATTTCAAAGCTGTATTTCAGTATCTTTTTTGGGGGAGAAAAAAAAGTCTATGAAGTCACCGCACTGTCATAAGACTGAGGATGCCTGATGATGTAAATCTGTTAGACGGTCGGTCAACACGTGTCCTGCTGAGCGTGCAGCTGTTTTTACTGATGTGTCAGTAGATCTGTGGCTGTTTCAATCAGGAAAAGAGAATGTTTCTTCAAAACTTACACTGATCACAACACAGACATCAGCGAAAAAAAGAGACCTGTTTCTGTTCCTGTGGTGTGTTAAAATGAAACATTATATTGGTTGGGAAGTGTGCTTGTGCCTTCTGAAAGTTGTGTTTCTAAGCATCACGGATCAGTTTCTTTGGAGCAGAGCTAACAGACGTCCAGAGGGAAGAGACGGACACGCTGAGTGTTTTCTGAGAGCTAATGAACCGAGGTTCAGAACAGAACAAGATGCATTCAGACCTACTTGTTGAACTCTTTCTAGGCCTGCGGTTCTTGACCTTTTTGTCTCCTTTTGTCCATAACAGTAATTGAATGCTGAAGGTCATAGTTTCTGACCATTAAGTTCCAGGATTCCAGAAGTTGTAAGATCCCAGTGTTTTTCTGGATTATTTTTAAATAATGAATTTGCATAACTTTTCCAGTCGTCCATTATTTAAACGAGTACAGATATTTTTACTCGCTATTTCTACCTGAATAAAAAATGTGTGTGTATATATATACAGTTATTATAGGAATAACAAGAATTGCCCTTAACACTGTAAAAAAAAAATGTGATTAAGTCACATTTTTTGTTGTTGTTATTATTTCTTTGATCAAAAAATATATATTTCTTTAACTATTTGAAATAATTAACCAATTCCAACTTCATTTTATAAGTTATATGAGATTTAACTCGAGTAAATTTTATGCAATTTAAGTGTAAATGACTTGTACATCCAATGTGATTACTCAAAACAATGAAGGCAGCAGGTGACTTTCTTTTTACAGAGTTGTCATTTTAAATTATATAAACTAACATGACTGTATAGGTATATAAATCACACTTAAAATTAAACTACCACATACAGTACATCCAAGTTTTCCCAAGAATGTAATAATGATAGTTCTCCAAACACGAAACGGGTATTAAGGGGTTGAAATGAAATATCTTAGTTATTTGAGCTTATTTTAATGCTTGTTTTGTCTTATTTTAAATCTTGAGAGACTCTTATGGTTGAGAATCAGTGCTTTCAAAGTGTCTGCTAAATTACATTTTTATTTTTTTTATTTTGCATTTATGAGCAAATACATTCGTCTTCCATACTAAGTCATTGACCTATAATCATGAAACTTTAAACTCAGCATAAGCGAACAAAATGAAGGAAGTGACTTGTTTTTGGCTGAACCAAGCTTCAGACATCATGTCAGTAAAATGAGCTGATCCTAATAAACAGCAGGAACATATGAAGAAATCTTGCAAAATGTAATGAGTTTCAGTGCTGGCAGGGACAATAAGTGAAGAATTGCATCCAAGTAGTATTGTGTTGCAATTTATTCTCAAAACAACTGCATCCACAGCATCTACTCTTTCAAATTTGGCATTTGGCATCGTTTTCGCCACATGGTTCATCGGGTACAGGCGGTTTCTCACGTCCAAAAAATACAGCATGCTCAGACTGATCCTTAATGAACGAGTTGGTTAGTGGCCAGATAATCAAAGCTCAAGCCAAGAAGCAAAGCTGGGGTTCAGTGCTTCAGATCTGTAGTAGTGCACATCACGAGATCCTATGCTGTGAATGTGGCCTGTTTTACTCGAGTATCTAGCATACGTGCTAGTTTACATCTAGATGTGATGTGCAACTCAAAAGTGGTGCAAAGATGAAGAATAACGCATTATACACTATTGTTAATTGCATGAACACTGCCAGTCAAAAGATTTTTAATGTTTTAAAACAAAAAAGACTCTTCTGCTTTCCGAGCCTGTATGTATTTGATGTAATTGATGTAATGTATGTATTACATACATTCGCTAAATACAGAGAAAGCAGTAATATTGTGAAATGTTTTTAAAATGTGAATCTCTGTTAAACTGTAATTTATTCCTGTGATGCTCCGCTGTATTTTCAGCATCATTCCTCCAGTCTTCAGTGTCACATGATCTTCAGAAATCATGAAAATATGATGATTTACTGCTCTAAAAACATATTAGTAGTAGTAGTAGTTTACATTCTTCAGGTTTCTCTGATGAATAGAAAGTTCAGAAGAACAGCATGTGTCTGAAATAGAAATCTTTATAACATTATAAATGTCTTTATCATCACTTTTGATCAATTTAAAGCGTCCTTGCTAAATAAAAGTATTAATTTCTATAATTTAACCCCTGCCCCCCAGTGTTACACATTTTTATTACATTTTTTTTTTAGATTAATGCTGAACTTTGGATCTTTCTCTGAATCCTGATCAACTGTTTTCAATATTGAAAAGAATATGTAAAAAAAAAAAAAGTTTTTGCACAGTAAATCATCATCTTAGAATGATTTCTGAAGATCATGTGACACCGAAGCATGATGCTGAAAATACAACTGCACAGCACAGAAATACATTATACTTTAATATACAGTATAGCCTTTTAAAATATCAAAGAATATTTCACAATATTACTGCTGTTGCTGTATTTCGGATCAAATAAATGCAGGCTCGGTGAGCAGAAGTGACAAAAATCTCACCGTGTATGACACAACAGTTGGTGTTTCGGTCTTCAGTTCCTGTGAGAGGATGCGCGAGCGAGAGATGGCCGGGAACGTCCGGCTCTGGACCCCGAAGCAGGTGGGCCGCTGGCTGCGTGACGAGGGCTTCTGTGATTACGTGGATCTGCTGTGTAACAAACACCGTCTGGACGGGACCAGTCTGCTGACGCTGAGCGAGTACGACCTGCGCTCTCCTCCGCTGGAGCTCAAGGTCCTGGGAGACATCAAACGGCTGATGGTTTCTCTCCGGAAGCTGCAGAAGCAGAACGCAGATGTGTTAGAGGAGCTCGGTCTGTCCTACGACGGACACTCGCCTCAGAACAGCACAGGTGCTCTTTCTCTTCCTGTTTTTGTCAAGTTTGGTGCCTGTTTTGTCCTCCTTTTTTACTTTAGAGAGGATGAGTTCAAGTGCTTTACTCTACAGACAGCTGAAGCACACCACAATCGTTTTACTGTCAACCTCCAAAAAGACACGCAGAAGAACAGAAAGGTGTTATTAAAAGCAGTCCATGCTACTTCACTATATTCCAAGTCTTCTGAAGCCATGCAGTATACACTAATGATATAAATTAAGTTTATGGTACTTTTCCAGGTTTTTTGTGTGAAATGTAGTCCGTAAATGTATTCTAATGGGACTGGAGTAAATTCAGCAACTTGAGCTGTAAAGCAGTATGATGTTAAGTGGACTTTCAGGGGTTTTACTGTATAAACACTTAAAGCACAGCACAATTATTTAAGCACTAGTGCTAAAAAATGTCAAGCTCCAAAAATATATTATAAAAGGCAGTTCATATGACGTATGCACTATATTCCAAGTCTTCTGAAGCCATACATAAACACATATATTATGGTACTTATGATACTTTTCCAAGTTCACTTGTAGTTTTGAGTGAAATATGTAGTAGATAAATGTATTCTGATCGGACTGAAGAAAATATCAGCAACTTTAGCTGTTAAACAAAATGAATTTGGTTGATAACATGACACCGGAGTCACAATTTCAAGAGTGCAGCGTTTTATTGAATTTCGGTAAAGGTCATTCATTTCCTGACTTTTAAGTATCTTATTTACTGTTTAGCACCTTATTTGTTTAAAATATGCCAAGTAAAGTCAGATCTGTGACTGTGTGTTTTTAAATGGCATTTACAGAAGAAAGGATGACTTTAAGTGGACTTTCAAGCGCTTTATTAAACAAACAGCACAATAATTTAACCATTAGTGCTACAAACATGTCAAACTCCATAAAAGACATCAAAAAATGCGAAAAAGCAGTCCATATTATTTATCCACTATATATGTCTTCTAAAGTCATATAAGAACACAAATTGGTATTTACAAAGTTCATTCTCAGTTTGAGTAAAATAAGTAGTCAATAAATGTATTCCAATGGGACTTTTGGAGTGAATGTGTTTCTTAATGTAAAGCCAGATGGATTTGGTTGATAAAATGACTCAAGCATTCAGCTTTATTTCATTCTTCTTTAAATGTCTTGTTCTCCATTTACTTATTTCAAATATGCAAAGTGATGTAGATCTAGTGTGTGTGTTTGGTGTGGTTCAGCTGGAGTGGACTGGATGTGTAACGGTGAATCTGCGCGGGATTGCGATGCCGTGTTGGACACGTTGAGCGATGATCAGTATCATCAATATAACAACGGCAAATACAAGCAGCAGCCGCGGAGACTGGACCCTGAGTACTGGAAGACCATCATCAGCTCCGTCTACGTGGTCTTCGTCTTCGGCTTCACCTCCTTCGTTATGGTGATCGTCCACGAGCGAGTGCCAGACATGAGAACGTACCCGCCGCTGCCAGACATCTTCCTGGACAGGTGATCCAATTAAAAAATACAGTAAAAACTAAAATTTGAAATATTATTACTATTTAAAATAGCTGCTTTCTAGGGATGCACCGGTTGACCGGCCATAAATTTTTTTTTTTTTTTAAACCAAATTTAAAAACTAAAATACTGAATGCTGATTAAGAAACCTCTTATTGAATGTGTGTTGATTGGATTGTAGAACTATGCAGTTGTTACCTTTAAGTTCACATGGTTACAGTTAATCTTTTAATTTAAGGCCAGTTCTATGTAGTTTCAACCCAATTCAAAAACAGAAGCTAAATGCTGATGTCTGTACCATCTATGTTTGTATTGAATGTAGTCTACTTACTGTGCAGTTACTGCCGTTAATTTCAGATGGTTATGGTTATTGTTTTCAATCGCCAAAAGCCAGTTTGGCCTATTAAATACCAAATAAACATCTTGTTTATGCACACTTTCCTTCTTTCTTGTTTGTTGCTTAAAGATAAAAAAAAAGAAAAAAATCGGAAATCGGTATCGAAATCGACCAGGTATCGGAATCGGCCATGAAAAATCATGATCGTGCATTCCTACTGCTTTCTATGTGAATATCTGTTCAAATCAAATTTATTTCTGTGATCAGAGCTGGGATTTCTCCATCATTTCTCCAGCATCACTTGATCCTTAAGAAATAACCAGAAAAAAATTCTCATCGATGTTGAAAACAGTCGTGCCGCCCAATATTTTTATGCAGACTTGTGATGCATTTTATTTTTCAGGATTGACAGATGAACAGAAGGTTCAAAAGAACAGCATTTATCTGAAAAATAAATCTTTTGTAACATTATAAATGTCTTTAATTAATGCATTCTTGATCAATGTAAGTATTAAGACATTATAGGAATATTTCTAATGCAAAGCGTGTTCTGAAAGGCAGGCTTTTTTGAATATCTAAATGCATTACAGAAAACATGGTCTCCAATCTTGGTCAACCAAACAAAAATAAAACACTTGCTCTTGATTACCTAATTATAATTGCCTGTTTTCTCTAATATTGTCGTGCATTTCTGCTTCACATGACTAGTGCTATTTCTATTACTTGCATAAGACTCAAAGCTGTATTTCCTGAAAGAATCATAAGCTAATTTGCAGCACTGTTCTCTGCACAAAAACATCATAAAATAACAACATAAATCACCATCTGTTTGGAGGAGAATTTTGTTTTTTCCTGCTGTGTCTCTCTTTATGACCTTTCACCTTCTTCTCTTCTCCCTCCAGTGTACCCAGAATCCCCTGGGCATTTGCGATGGCTGAGGCCTGTGGCGTGATCCTCTGTTCTGTTTGGCTGCTAGTTCTGCTGCTTCATAAACACAGGTAACAAACATATGCACATATTTATAATATATGCATGCATATATGCACAATATATACTTATATATATACACAATAAATTCTTAAAAAATATATGCAAGCATATATGCACAATATATACTTAAAATATATGCATGCATATATATAAACTTAAAAAATATATGCATGCATATATGCACAATATATACTTAAAATATATGCATGCATATATATAAACTTAAAAAATATATGCACAATATATACCTACAGAATATATGCATGCATATATGCACAATATATACTTACAGAATATATGCATGCATATATGCACAATATATACTTACAGAATATTTGCATGCATATATGCACAATATATACTTATATATACACAATAAATTCTTAAAAAATATATGCAAGCATATATGCACAATATATACTTAAAATATATGCATGCATATATATAAACTTAAAAAATATATGCATGCATATATGGACAATATATACTTACAGAATATATGCATGCATATATGCACAATATATACTTACAGAATATATGCATGCATATATGCACAATATATACTCACAGAATATATGCATGCATATATGCACAATATATACTCAGAATATATGCATGCATATATGTACAATATATACTCACAGAATATATGCATGCATATATGCACAATATATACTTACAAAATAAATGCATGCATATACACACAACATATACTAAAGCTGTTGCATGTGATTTTTTGCATAAAGTACTAAACTCTTGCACAAAGACAAGACACCAAAATGGGACACCTTGTACACAATTTCCAGGATTAATTAGAAATAATTTATTTGTCTCTGTTGGCATAAATATCACTTAGTGTGTTTTTTCTCGTCCAAACAAACCAATTCCAACAGTAGTGCAATGAAAGTCATTTCAGAACTCAGTGAAGACTGTAAAATAATATGCACCAATGAAACATGCACAGAATTAGCAGGAATGTGTTGAGATTATTAGGGTTGGACACAAACAGCAGCAGCATCTCTTCATCTGACGCTCACAGAAAGCAAAGGTCAGGCCATCAAAGATGCTTTTATCGCTGACCCTGTTTTTCTGTCAGGTCCATCCTGTTGAGGCGCTTGTGTAGTCTCATGGGGACGGTCTTCATGCTGCGCTGCATCACTATGTTTGTGACGTCTCTCTCTGTCCCGGGTCAACACCTGCAGTGCACTGGGAAGGTGTGGACATCATAACTCACACACACACACACACACACTCTGATCCATAACCCAGTAAACTACATGAAGACTGCTCTGAAAGACATGCTGCGTAAGGATGCATAACTTACATCCTTCATATAGAAGCAGATCCCAGAAGCATTTTTCCATTCCTATGCCTCATCACAATTATTTTTGGTCCTAAAATATTTACTTCAATTCCCTTTGAATATTTACTTTGAATAGCAGGTATAAATAAAAATAATATTAATATTTTAATCATTTAACTACACATTTGCATGTGCATAGTTTGCTGATGTCACTTAATTTTCACTTGACACACAGGTAAACAAATAAAATGCTGCATCTTTTTATAAGTGTTGATGGTTTTAATTATTGGAAAGATTATTTACCCAGATTATAGCCGTCTCGCTCTGTATTTCTGTCCGTGTCAGATGTACGGAGACATATGGGCGAAGCTGCAGCGTGCCGTGGCCATATGGAGCGGTTTCGGCATGACGCTGACCGGAGTGCAGACGTGTGGAGATTACATGTTCAGCGGACACACCGTCGTCATCACCATGCTCAACTTCTTCGTCACTGAGTGTAAGTAGACACACAATAGCTATGCTTCCATCCAAAGTTACGAATTAAATGCACAAAATAGGAATATTGCATAAAACGTGCAAATAAAGAGAACAAAATCATCTTTTAACTTGCGCTTAATATCATGAAGAAAAATCACATTCGCAGTACTGTATATAATATTTTTTTGTATACAATAAAGTACGAGCTTCAGTCATGTTATCTTCTTTTCAGAGCCTGATATTTGGGAAGTTAATTGTAGCGAAGCACTTTAACAAGATTTTTCTCAAGACTTCGATCGGTCTTTTGGTTGGTCCATTTCAGATGCTGTCTTTTTTGATGCACATTTAGGAATTTATTCCATAAAAGTCTTTCCATCGTAGTTTATCTGCATGTTTGTTTTACCATATTAAGAATTTTATCCTATTTAGTTTTTTTTGTGGCCATTTTTAGAATTTATGCACATCTTGGTGTTTTCATGTTTTTTTTTATATGTGCATATAAATAGGTGGATGAAAACATAGCTACTTAGCTCGAAATTAATAATTTCTACGATGCATCGCAATGCAGATGAGGATGATTCAGTATTGGTTCAGTAACAAACCATAACATATTGATGCTTTTCGGATGTCATTTGTTGTGTACATGCTTTGGGCGAGTCATTAAAAATGCTCCAACTACTTTAAAAGCTGAAATCTGGGCACCTTTCAGCTTTTATGAATAAAAAATTTCATAGAAGGGGGTTACTCCACTAAGTTGAAAAACCACGTCAGGTTGAGTTCATATGTGACCCTGGACCACAAAAACAGTGATTTGATTAATTTGATTTATGCATCATCTGAAAGCTGGATAAATAATCTCTCCATTGGTGTGTGGTTTGTTCGGAGGACAATATTTGGCCGAGATGCATCTATTAGAAAATCTGGAATCTGTAGGAGCACAAAAAAAAATTAAATATTGAGAAAATCATCTTTAAAGTTGTCCAAATTAATTTTTAGCAATGCATATTATTTATCAAAAATTCCTGAGGTGATTGAGATCCTGCTCTCCGTCTGCAGACACGCCGCGCAGCTGGAACTTCATCCACACACTCTCCTGGGTCCTCAACCTGTTCGGCATCTTCTTCATCCTGGCGGCGCACGAGCACTACTCCATCGACGTCTTCATCGCCTTCTACATCACCACCAGACTCTTCCTGTACTACCACACGCTGGCCAACACTCGAGCCTACCAGCAGAGCCGCCGCGCACGCATCTGGTTCCCCATGTTCTCCTTCTTCGAGTGCAACGTTAAGGGACCTGTTCCTAACGAGTACTGCTGGCCGTTCACTCGGCCCACCTTCCTCAGACGCCTCATCGGCTGATCCTCCACAGACACTGATGATTC